>NW_018164593.1:842397-850874 GCF_001263595.1 Phalaenopsis equestris
TTTTTTTTTTTTTTTTTTTTTTTTTGTATTTTGATGTATGACAAATATCATAATCAAGAGAAATTATTACGTCTGGTGTCTGTACGTTTTGATATCAACGATGAACCAGTCACACGAAATGTGCGATGACGTGACTTGATTAGCCCTGTTGTCTGAATGTACAGTTTATCGGACGTAATAATTTCTGTGATAACCACCAAGTATATAGAGATATTGGGAAGAATCTTCATAATTAATAAATAATGTTTGTGAGGTATGCCTTCCTCATCTTCCTGATTAAAAATTTAATGTGAAGATATACATTGTTAACCAATCTGATTAATCAATAAATAGTTAAAATTTTATTCAAATTTATGAAGCTGTTTGATATGCGATTTAATGTATGATTTATATAGTATTTATGACAAATTTGAGAATTTTTTTTCTTGAAACTATTGATCGAGTAATTGTATTGTATGTTTTAAAGATGCTATCAATTCTTTGATTTTTATATTATTTTTTTCATATTTAACCTAAACATTTTCTCTATAGACTTCGATCCTTAAACTTAAGATGATATCAAAATTCAAAATGTGATCAATATTCTACCCAAACTATTCGTGCGAGTAACTCGAGTTACTTAAACATGACTTGCTGATGAGCTCGCTAGTCAAATTTATTGAGCTAAAAGCTAGAGTTCGAGCTCAAGCTTGACAACCTCGACTCATTGACTTGAGGGCTGGCTCTATTAAATTTAAATTCTAAATTCTTATTTCTTATTTGTCAATCAGTTTATGGTGTTAATTTAGATTGCAAGTCTTACAAACAGTTTTCTCCTTTCAAATAGTGCTAATCCTATCAACAATTTCTCTAACAATCTTCTGTCTAAAGTCTCACAATATTGTGGATGCGTTCTCTAGCAAACTCTTGTAGAAATTTAGCTCGCCATTTGTCAATGTCATCTCTAGTGTGAGTTCCAATACAAAATCCCTTACTTCTACTGTTGATTTTCTCTGACGCCATCTAAGATGAACTCTCATGCTAAGGATTTTTAGTTTTTGGGGTTCTCGAGCTCATGAATAGAGTTTGAAACCAACGTTTGATGTGGCTAAAGCTTGATTATACTCCTACACCCCTAATCATAGTTAATTATTCATCTCCTTCCAAGGTTCATACGACCCTTTGCAAGGTTTTCATAATAACTAATATTGAGTCAATTGCCACACTTGTAGTGTATGTCCACATTGCCTTAATTCATATGCTCTTAAATTTAGTAGTGATGCCAGATATCTGCCTCCAACCAAATACCATATTGATTTTGTTCCTAAGAAAATCCTTTCTTACATAATTGTCATCATTGATTTTATCTCCATTGATTAATGCATGCTTAAATTAGATTCAATTTATTCTCAATGAAAATACAATTACATGTGGTGTCCAAGTTTCTCACATTATGAAGATACTAGCAAAAGCATGTCACCAAATCCATCAGGATAAATCTTATTTAAGATTTTTTTTTTCTAAAACTTAAATGAGTCTTCTCCAACTGAAATTTAGATTTTTTTGACTAATTATTTCCCTTATTGAGAAATACACCGTGAAAACTAGAGCTTAAGGCACCATTTAGATCTAATATGTCATTCTGAATTTGTTTCTTCCATCATCATAATTGCTATTGATCAAGCGAAACATATGATAGCAAGCATGATAAATAAAAGCTCAAGAAAATATATGTTTTCTTGTAAAAATTTTAATTGAGGTTGTTACTGAAATAAATATAAAGGATAACTACATTGTGGAGGCCTCATCATTTATAATACTATGAATAATGGTGATACAACTTTAACATCTGTATAAATCGTATAAGCAATGAAAATTTATGTTGTCTACCAGGGCCATCTATACTTCATGTAAGAACTAATCATGTGTAAAATTATTTGTTCCAAACATCCAAATTATTATCAATTTTGGAACTATCTTGAAAAGTTTTCTTATGGGATATCTCAAGGTTTTTCTCTGAAGTCTCTTTAAGGAATGTCCTACAACACCCAAAATCATCTTGAATTGCTATTGATTGCAACATTAATCAACATCTTCAAAAATCTTATAGCATTATCATAATTTTTCGATAAAATTTACTTTAATGCTTTCGACAGTTTACACTAGTATAGCTTATGTGTTTATTATTATTGTTTTTTGTTACATGCACTCATGCATCATTATACAATTATTGAATATTAGTCTACTCACATTTCAATTATAGGTGAATGCGTGATATATTCACATTTTCTTGGTGTCATTAATAAGAAGATAAAAAAAGTAATAACATACAAGCTTTGTTATATTATTTCTTATAATTTTGAAATTGTTGTCATGAGGCCAACCAATACTTTGAAAGCTTAGCTAAGGTTCCCCTCATGAGCAAAATATTTTCTACTCAAGACTAATTGTAACTTTATGCATCGTTAAAATGTAAGTATTGCCTTTTTTTTAAATGAAGCAATTGAGTCTGCCTTTAATTACCAATCTACCCTAATTTATATCTCTCCTACTCACTCTCTTAATAAGGAAAAACATTTGAACATTCATCATATTTCTAATTCATCCTCACAAGTATGGTGTTATACATATAAATTTCCTTTATCACAAAAACTATGAAGAAATTGTTGCATTAATGCTTAAAATCTCTCGAGTTGCAAGTAGAGAAGTTTGATTCACTTGATCAACTTAACATTTTCTTAGAACTTATTTTCTTTAAATAAATTTCATAATGTTATCACTTATTTTTTTTTTCTAGCATCTACGAAAGATGTTATCAATAGATTATTCTGTTATTTTTCAAGTATTGAATCGTATGAATTTTTTTTTTCATTGCCTATTTTTTATTTTCAGGCAACCTCTTACAACCTTTCATTCAATCTTCTATATTAAGCAAAAGAAGAGTGAAAGACAATGAGAATACAAGTATAATTTAAATAAAGTCTCATAAGAAATGAATGAAATTGATAATTTTGCATCCAAAGCTATCTTTATCTTTGGGTTACAGCTTCAAGCTTTTTGTAGCTAAGAGTTCTCTTAATATCATGAAAGTTATTCTTAGGAGGGCTTCTAAGTTCCTCTATCAAAAAATTTATGTGAGACTTTGATCATCTATTGCATTTGTGTATGCCCTTTTCTGCTGAGAATTGAGCCCACCAAAACCAATATGATGAGGAGCATAAGACTCAAATTAAAACATATCAAAGGTTGACTTCTTCATCTACAATAATCATTTTGGGATGTCTTGCCCTATAAAACCTCGAAAGAATGAACTTTTATTATCATACACTAGTTATATGAAAGTTTCTTGTCTCTTTTGTTCGATGAATTGACTTCATCATGCCAATCATTCAAATTATTAAGTATTTTAGGAGTGTTGCTCAATGAGGATGGAAGGCTGTGAAAAAAAAAAAAAAAAAAACTTCGCATGAGTTTATTTTTTTCTCATTTTATTTTCCAAGTGGAAAACCAATCATTAATCTAAGCAATCTCATCTTCACAAACCCCATATATGTCTACCTCTTCCTTTCTTAACATAAGTCGAATCTAAAACTTCTACTCTCCTAATCAGATCATTAGATGGATAACGTTTAAAGTGACCAAACCATCCAAGATGACTCTCTCCAATCTTGTCAGTCATTGGAGCAACACAAACCCTATCACAAACATTTGCATTTTGTCTATATGTGTCAAGTCATTCATCCATGTAAGCATTCTCATCTTAGTAACACTTAAATTTGTTTTGGGCTTCTCTTTTAAAGTCCAACATTATGCACCGTACATTGCAAGCCTTACGACCATAATTTTGCTTTAATTCTAAGTGGTATTTTCTATCACAGAATATGTCGGATGCATTCCTACACTTCAACCAATCAACTTGAAATCTACTAATCACATCCCTATCTATATCACCAACACTTTGAACAAGTAACCCGATATCTAAAACGTTCACACATTTTAATGATTTGATCACTCGTAGTTACGGTTCTGCCACTAGAGCTACTACTACTAAAATTATATTTCATGTATTCAGTTATAGATCTGCTCAAATGAAAGTCATTAGACTCCAATGTCAACCGTCATAATTTATGTTTTTTTTTCTAAACTCTTTCTTTAGTTTTATCCACAAGAAGGATAACGCTGGCTAAAAGAATACACCAAGGTACATCCTCCTGTAAATGACTAGTAAGAGCATCTATAACTAAAGCAAAAACATATGGGCTTCAAGCTGATCCTTAATGTAATCCAACTGAAATAGGAAAATATTTGGTCAAACTTCCTTCTAGTAGCTAAACTTTATACCCTAAAAGCATTCTTCAAAATAAATGAAAATAAAATAGAAATTGAAGACAAGAAGTTACCTTCCTCGATCATTTCATGTAGGAGAGGAGCGGAAGGAGGAGAAAAATGGGAGTTTTCGGGCACGTAAGTCGCGATCCCGTCATTGCGTTCCCAACTAGCTCCTATTGCGACTGTATCGCAAGGGGTTCCGAGACGAAGGCAATGGTTTTGGAGGAAACTGAGAGGGGGTGGAGGGACATGCGAGGCTTTCAAGGAGAGGAGCGATGTAAGCAAGGGCGGGGAAGGATTAGGGCATGAACGGGAGGAACTTGATTTTGGCGTTATAAAGGATTATTTCCGATGGCTTATAAATGATTTTAAATATGTCGATTATTAACATAATTACCAACAGAAATGACCGTTGCTTATTAAAGAACCCCGTCGGTAAATACCCCGCTAGATGACGGGTTCAAAGATAACTGATGAAAAATGGACGTCGATTAATATTTGTTTATAATTGACGGTTTAACACATCAATAACAATTAAAGGCGTTAGAAAAAAATTACTCTTGGTAAGAGACAGTCTGTTCTATGGTTATGCCGTCGCAAATAACCCAAATCATAAACTATCGCTAGACCATCAGAAAATAGAACAATTTCTCCGACATATGTTAAGGACATCGGTTCTGCCATCATTTAAGCTTTTTTTTCTTGTAGTTGTAGCAAGTTCATTCCATATATTCTATGATATACGCCTTTTGGATACGTTATGCATCGAAAGGGTTATAACTATTATCATTCCTAGTTTCATCAAATGCTTCTAAGGTTAGAAAAACAACTATCTAAGCATTCCAATCTTATACTAGAATTATCATGACTTTAAGGAAAGCAAATTTCTTGAAAGTAGTATAAAATAGAAAGAACGTTGTGAAGACTCCTAATACAGATCATTAAATGAAGATGTATGCGAATTGAATTTTAGTGGTAGCTATTTAGAGCCAAATACTGCTGAATGCATAGAAACTGAAAAGGTGAAAAAATAGTTGGCATGTCAGGCATAGAACAGTAATAAGCTCCATAATTCCTGTAGTTTTTAGCATCTTGTTTATCTAAATTTTCATTTTGTGGTATCCCATTACGTAGTTCATTATGAGATATGAAAGATAGTGGACTAAATCCTCTAATTTCAGAAAATTATACTCAAAGGTTGTGTGCTTTGGCTCTGTATCTATGGATTAGTGATGAAGGAGCGGCAGTAGATTGGCTTGAATCAGGGGAATGGGAAGGTGTAGGAAAAGGGGGGCTCTATTTGACAAGTTGTTAGTGAATCATTGTTGTTATTGTTTTTGTTGGAAAATCTGTCACTTAGAATAGTGAATTTTTTGCCAGTTTTTAATTTGATAATCATAAATGCATTGGAATTGAATGGTTGAATGAAAATCTTCCTAATTTTTAAAGCTAAAAAGTAAATATTATATCATAATAAAATTTAGAGATGAGTGACAGAAAATTCATGGAGATGAGTAATGATTTATTTTCTTAGTTTTGTACAAAAAAATTGGTGCACGCACATATAACAAACTATAGCAAAGAGAAACATCATAGTTTATACGTGGAAAAAACACTGAAAGAGAAAAAAAATATGGGGTATAATGTAGCCTAGTCAAGTAATACATTATATGTTTGTAAGTACAGAGTTACATCATTCTCTCACGATAGGAATAACGGGGTTATAATCTTACATTGAAAATTACGCTTGTCTTTATATAGCTTAACAAATACAAGTGTTAGAAAATTCAACAATAGTCGTAGTCTAATTACAATCGTTGCAAACAGTAGTCGCATACGGTCGGTGTTGGCTGATGATCGGTGGGTGTCGATGGCCAGTGGCAACATGTGGTGGCGACGGTCGGTGGTCGACTATAACCGGGGGCAATTGACCTTGATCGGTGGCTACAGAGGCTGGTGATTGATTGTGGTTGCTAGCTATGAAGGCCGGTGGTTACTCATCAGGTCTCCTCTCCGGAATAAGCTATAGAATTTCACTACTCATTCTTTTTTTTTCTTCTTCCCCCAAGTAAAAAGAGGGGGGCCTATTTACAATTTTTTAGAGAGTGACATTTTGGTCTTTTGGAGCATAACTTCTCTAATCACTTGATTGGATAGTTCATGTTGATTCTCTTTGATTATAAATCGATTTTTAAGGATTTGGGTGTCAGTGACTTCAAAATTAAGCAATTTTAGGCATGATGGATTCCTTTCGTCGAGTCGCTTGACTCCACTATAAATATGTCAATTTTAAAATTTATTTAATCATTCAATTTACAATATAAAACCTCTAATTGTGATGCAATGGCTAGATCTGGCTTAATTATACCCATATTGAACTAATCTTATAGTCATTGGGTTCATCTTTCTGAGACGCTAAGTTTAGTTATAAATGTGATTAAATCAGAGCAGGGACCATCTTAAATTTGTATTTGAAAGATTTGCTATGAAAAAATGAATTAATATCGAGATATAATCGTGTCAATCCCGATGCTTTACCTCGCATTACTCGCCGGGATCGACCCTATAAGTAAACCTCATTAAGGCATCCCGACCAACACAGGGTCACTCGTTTATTGAGCCTGGCTAACTATCCATGCACGCATGCAAATGCAAATACAAAAAATCATACATAAGAATGGTGAGGGTATGTGTGTCATAAAGGTCGGCGTGTCGTGGTGATAGTGACTTAAAGGGTGGACATACTGTGGAGGCAATGGTCCAAAGGATGGGCATGTCGTGGAGGAAACGACCCAAAGGAATGAGTGTAACGTGGAGGCAGTGACTCGAAAGGGTAGGCGTGTTGCAGAGCCAGCAACCCGAAGGATGGGTATTTTTGGAGGCAGTGACCTGGAAGGGTGTGCGTCTCTTGAAGGCAACGACCTAAAGAATGAGTGTGTCATGGAGGCAGTGACCTTAAAGGATGAGCTTGTCATGAAGACAGTAACCCAAATGATGGGTATGTCGTGGAGGCAGCTATTCAAAGAATGGGTGTGTCGTAGAGGTAGAGACCTGGAGAGGTGGGCGTGCTATGGATGCAGCGACCCAGAGGAATGAGTGTGCCATAGAGGCAGTGACTCAGAGGGTTGGGCATGTCATGGAAGTAGTGTCCCGAAGAAATGAGTATGTCGTAGAGGCAGTGACCTGAAAGGTGCCTATGAAGGTTCGTAGCAGTGTCGTAGGAAGTGAAGGGATGTTACTCCCATTGGACAGAATTACGCAATAGATTGGCTCGATGACGAGCCACTCATTCAAATGTTATGTTAACACGAAGGATAAGTATGTGAGAAACACAAATCCAAGTGCAGCACATGTAAATGCACAAGTCATGAAACATGCAAAATGCCATGCAAGCAAACACCTGCAAGTGGCAAATGCACGAGTCATACCACCACTACCAGTGCTCCCCCGTAACGACCATATCCGTATCCTAACAGAATGGCAGCAGCAGCATATGCTAGCTCAGCAACTTTAGAAGCTTCACTGCCTTCTATATATAAAAAGCATCATCTATGTAAAAGGTTTTCCGTATGGATTTTATGTAGAAACCTCTTCTCCCTTGATAATGCTTTACCATGTATTTCCCTGTCATAACATCTCTGTTTATAGGCAACATTATCTAAACAAAACAATGATAAGGTATGATGTACAGTTTTGACTGTTTTGCATAGTTCATTTCATTCCAGTAAAACTATATTAATATGTTTTTTTATTATGACATTATTTGTATTATCCACTTCAATGATAAATGAATAGTAATAATTTTAAAACTTTATTTAATTATTTCTTCATCTTGATTTTACATTATTTTCATATTTATGGCAGGTAAGTGGGGCACTGGAGACACAAGAGAACATGGAAAGGATGCTTGCTATGGAAGGATGGAGATCATTGAAATAGCACATAGAAAAGATAGTTCTTTTTTCGGTCAAATTGTGTTTTTTTTTTTTTTTTTTTGAAATATTTATAATTTTTTTTTGGAGAATTGAAGAACGCACTCGACTTTAATTCAACAAAAATGATACAAGACTCAAAATCACGAAAAAAATATTACATCAGGACTTCGAATGCATTCGGAGACCAATGGTGGAGTGTCACGTGTCAAGTGGGCTCCACCGTTTTTAACACTG
>NW_018164593.1:850974-879260 GCF_001263595.1 Phalaenopsis equestris
ATTAAATTATATATAGTATCGGGGTTGGATGGTATCCTTGGAGGACGACGTAGCTCGTGACATATGCCATCTAGATTTCAAAATTAGTATTATCATATTTTTAGTTGTAATTTTAAAAGTTTTTTTTAGTGCACTTGTTACTCACTGTTAAGTGAGACATGTATCTTATTTTTCCTACTATTTTGAAGTGGTTTTTTGCTCCTTAAGTATCAATTATATAGTTATAATATGTCAGGTATAAAAACATTACTGTATAGGGACAAAATGATCATTTATTTAAAAATTGTTACAAATCAGTTGTTTTTCAAACATACAAATCAAACAGACAACCAACTTCTCTGTTCAACTAATGATTAACAGTTTATCTGGATCAACTGTTTATCAACAGATTATCAATAATCAACAGCTACCCCAAATAGACCCTTAGTGAGTGGAGTGAGTGAGATTGAGATAAAGTAGTGTAGCTTGTGCGAGTGGATGAGATCAAAAGCAAAATAAATCTTTAGGGCTAAATTGGGTGTTTTCTCTTATTTTTATTTGTAACTTTGAGTGGGTTTTCTTATTTTATAATTATTATTAGTGCACATGTGTTATAATTAAGTGTTTTTTTTATTAATAATTATTATTAGTGCACATGTGTTATAATTAAGTTTTTTTTTTTTGAACTAGTCTTACGTTTGAGTAATTTTATTTCTGCATTTATGGTTGGAACAAAATTAAAATTGAAGTTGTCTAATTAACATTGCATTTCATTTAAATATATTCTAGAGAGGTATATTTCAGAATAAATTATGATCTAACAATTTTGACTAAAAACATTAGTAAATAGTAAAGTTAACATCAAGTTTTTTTTTAAGAATACATGAATATAATTATTGGCAAATGAAAATATAAGGGAAATAGAGAATCCTAAAGTCATTTGTATGTTTTAATTTATTCTAAAATATAATATAAAACCTCAATGCTTCTTAAGTCTCGGTGAAAATTAAAGAGTAGATCTATTCTTGATTAACAATCGTAAGAAAACTTAGTGTAGATTTATAATAACTCTATGTATTTACTAGTTTAAAAAAATAAATAAATTTAAAAACCATAAAAAATATTATTACTATTAATCGTTTGCATTAGGATATAATTAACTTGAAATTTTCATTTCAATTTCTGGCGAGTGTGATCTTGCACTTAATCACTTTATTACTTGAATAACGAGTGCACTTCTGTGAACCGATCATATTCTAGATCAATTTTTTAGCATCATTGTTAGAAAAAAAAAAGATCAAAATTAAATAAGTTCGTATTGGTTTGAAAAAAAAAATTAAATTTTAGTTCAACATCATGCATTTTCTTATGAAATTATTATGTAATTTGTTAATGTTCAATTATGTATGCTTGTGTCACTTTTAGATTATCCAAATTTCATTACCTTGAATGACACCTCAGGACCATTTTCACTGTCCCATGAGCTTAGTTGGTCGGAATCTTTTGAAAATGGGTTCAACCTCAAAGCTCCATTGACCACCATTGTGGTGCCCTATCACCTTAGTGCCATTAATATGCACAGTGGCGCCCTATCACGTTAAACATCATGGTATAACACCGTGGTGTCTAGGCGCTCATACAAAATTATGTGCACCACATGACCAGCCAACACCACCCAATGGTTAGGGATACCGAACATACACCAAAGCACAATACTATGGTATCATGGTGCTCAATTAATGCATTTTATGTTGAATGGATGTTTTGATAATGATTAAATATAGAATTGATTATATTTAATCATTTCTGGATCTATCATTATAGTGTCAATGCTTAGCGTCATGACGCTTCATCAAGTAAGTTGACGGTGAATTAATGTTTCAGTTGAGACGATCGTGTTGATTGAATTTGATTTTAGCATCTCGACATTGAAACTTTATGATTTGTTGGTCTATCAATTTATTTGATGTTGATCATTCTTAATAGATAAGAACATTATGTCACTTTCATACGTGATTTGATCAAGTCAAAGGATAATACTATAGCACTGCTTACCTAGTACCGCGGTGCTAGATCCTTTAAGAGCTTTTTTACATGCATAACAATGAGGAGAAAAATGTTTGTGGTTGGTTGAGAATAACTAGAATTCATTTTGATGGCATTATTAAAAACTACAAAGAATTTTCTAATTTTCTCATACTTCACTAAATTTAAATTAAATTGAAGCATCTAATACAATTATAGCTTGATAAAGTTCTTTTGACTCAGAAATTTATTTTCAGTTGGAAGACGAATGATTGAAGTAAACCAATTTGACAAGTAACCATTCACTTTTCGATTGGATGAAATTGCCAATATGGCAAGTTTATTGGATTGGCTAGTTAAGTCTTCATGTAGGCCGAGTGAACAATGCCAACTAGTATTTGGCCTTTCGAATATTATGCTATAAAAAGCAATTCTTGAAGGATTTTCTTCTTATATTCAATAAAACAGTTTAATGATAGAATCTAATGATTTGCCTTATGACTTGAAATATGAGAATTCAAGGTCTAAAGTGTCCTAAAAGACTATAAGGGGGACTTGACAATATTTCAACTTTCAGAAGGCATTGTTTGTTGTTAGACAATTCAATATCACAATTGTTTTGGACTCGATGCAATAATTCTTTGTCACATTTCTAAAGGCTTGTATTGGATAAATATCTATCAGTGGCATATTGTGTAAAATTGATTAATGATTTAAATGATGGGGTAAAAATAAAATACTAGTAAGAAAATATAAAATTAAGTTTGTTCAAATCATTATATTCATTCATTCCAATGGTTGACATGAAGAATGGAAGATTTATACTTTTCTTTACAACTTAGGAAAGGATATTAGGAGGAATATATTTATTGTCAATAACATTTAAGAAGTTGGTAGATCAAGTCATATAGTGAGATAAAGATTGAAGCTCGTAAGGAGAAGAATAATGGAAGTTCTAGCGTAGGATTGGTTGTTAAAAATCTCGTGGAGGCCAAATTCAAAAGTTTACTACAAAGGACAAATAAAACGGTATTATTTTTTAGCTTTAGTGGCATCAATCATAAGTTATGGTATTGCAGTCGTGCCAATAACATTACTGTGCTTTGTAGTACTAATAACAAACTCTAGTCCCAAATCAAAGTAACACTTGAAAAGGCTTTATTTGAGTTTGGGGCAATAAATTCAATTATGTCAAATAAATTTGGACCAAGTTCATTGATTTCATAATTGTAATCATGTTTGATAGTTAAGACATCTAATTTTTGCATGATAATAACTTATCATAATGTTGTCATTATCATTAATGATGGTGTGCATATGCATATTACCCTCATTTTGTTCTCATTAGCCTAATTTGTTGTAATATTGGGGAAATTGGATATCTGCTTATCATGTTAACCTTGTGTGATATGAGACTCAAACATTTGCTCTACATGCATAATGATGCCGCCCTACACCCTCCCTATGAAGTTCTATGATGACAAACATGATTGCGGGTGTAAAAGGGCCGAGTTTGAGCTAGCCCATTGCTTTTTGTGCTTGACTTGTTCGATTTTTTTTTATCTCAAAGTAGGCTTGTGTTTGAAATTTGTCATGAATAGTATGTTTGTGATCGACTCAATTCAAATTTGTTTGTTTGTTTCAGCTCGTGTTCGACTCGAAATTAGCTCAAATTATTTTAAAAATAATAAAATCTATTTTTTTAAATACAACATAAAAAATTAATATAAAAATATTAAAATATTATTATTTTTATGATTTAATTAATTCAAATCAAAATGAGACGAACGTGATAGAACAAAAGTTTGTTTGTTTTTGTTTTATTTGTTTAGGAATAAATCGAACATGAGCTATTTAGCGCGTCGAACACGAGCTGTTCGCAAACTAGCTTTTTGAAAACCTTAAACATGACACCCACGATACCTTGATCTTTTGGATGAAATCACTTGTGACCTCCTCCCCTTACTCAATGCCACTCTGCACTTGCCTTGACAAATGCCTCACTCCTACGATGGTGACATACGACGGCGAACACAAAACCCCAGTTGAGCATGAGCGAGCCAAGCCCTTATTTGTGTTTGGTTTGTGTTGAAATTCTAGATGTTCATATTCGTCTACTGTTTAAAATTGTTCACTAAAAGTATGTTCATGTTCGATTCAAATATGTTCGAAATGTTCTGTTTTGGCTCGTGTTCGGCTTGAAATGAGCTCGATTAAAAAAGTTATAATTCAAAACATTTTTTATTGCAGAAAATATATATGTAAGGACCAACTTTAAGCAAAACAAATTTTACTTCTTACATAATAATATTACAATTTGAAATAATGAAATTGTTACAAATATACAACCAATAATTAATATCTTATAAATTACAATTGTAGTATAAACTACAAATGACTTTTGACACAACAAATTTGTAATTAACATTTACATTAAAAAAAGTAGTACAAAATTGTCAGATTAACTTCATCTAACTCCTTAGCTCTAAGCCTCTAACTATAGTCACTAAATCAACATGTCTTGAGCTCTTCAAATTAGTCAAGCGAGGCAAATACTTCACTGATCCATGAGGTTATCATATGATGACTTCCCAGAGGATCTAACCCAACCGATGAATGTCACAAGCTCACAATATAAGGAATAAGCATAAATTTTGAATGCTGCAGCCACAAACCAACTCAAGCTTCAATAAGCAGAAAATTAAAAAAACTAAAAGGAAAGTTAAGAGTTTAGAAATAAAAGCAGTGAGGCATCACCAATCCCAACTTTCAAATATAAGTACAAGTGATTCAAAGCAGATATTTCATCTCCAAAGAAGTTCAAAATTTCTGCTGTAGAAAATTAAAGAAACTAAGAAGAAAGTTAAGAGTTAAAAAGTAGAAGCAGTGAGGCATCACCAATCCCAATTCCCAAATGTAAGTTCATATGATTCAAAGCAGATATTTCATCCCTAAAGAAGTTCAAAATTTCTGTTGTAGAAAATTTAAGAAAGTTAAAAGTTAAGAAGCAGACGCAGTGAGGCATCACCAATCCTAATTTCCAAATGTATGTTCATATGATTCACATCTCCAAATAAGTTCAAAATTTATGTTGCAGCCACAAACTTACCTATGATTCAATAAACATAAATTTAAAGAAGCTTAAAGAAAAGTTAAGAGTTAAGAAGCAGAGGCAATGATACATCACCAATCCCAGTTCTCAAATGTAAGTTAATGTGATTCAAAGCAAGTATTTCATCGCCAAAAAAGTCTAACTCTTGCCTTAATTTTCACATATAACTCCCAAATGATAGAAAAATAGTTTTTTAGTAATAGATTTTTAGTGCAGGGAGTAAGTTCAGATAACACCCACACAAAATAATTAACATAAGTAATCCTTCCAGGTGATAGGAAATAATCAAAACAGAAGTAATGATTTCCCAAAATGGTTGATTACTTGTGTGATTTCTGGATATCATCATAAGCTTATAGAATAATAAAGTTATTGTGAAGTATACATGAATTTATAAGTCATAATATCTGATAAGAAAACAAATATTAAAAAAAAATGTCATAAAAGACTCAATAATTAATTATAAGAGCCTAAATCAAATGTCATATGAGCCTAAAAAATTAATCATTAAAGAAAATGCTGCCAAAGAATAGAGGAAAAACTCATTTTTCAGATCCCCTGCACGCTTCAAGACACTAACTTTTCAACCCAGTTCAGATCTCCTGCACACTTCCAAATAAAATCATGCAAGCACAGGTACAAAACATTGTCATTTTTCTCTCTATTAGTTTCACTCAGAGCAAAAAAATTCTTAGAATTTGAAAGTTACAGAAATGTAAAATAATTGATTTTAAGCATCCATTCAACTGAATAACAAAAACTCCTTATCAAATAACGGTTTAGAATTTACAATTCAAGGAAAACTAAAATAAAGCAAGCTTTCAGCCTTATTAAAACTATTCTGGTAATTTGATGCCTAGTTTCTCCTCTTCTTCTAATCTCTCTTGCAGGATTGAATAATTTATTATATAGAAGTACAGAAAAAAAAAAACAGATAACGAAGGAATAAAGCAAGAATGAGCTGACTCAAAGAAAGGAGAAGGGTGGAAGATATGAGAGTATGACCCAAAACATGTTCTATTTAATTTTCCATGCAATGATTCCCCATGTAAAACATAAAAAAGTAAGAGTCTGTGCAGATGCAAACCAAGATATTCATGCAACAATCAAAATGTATCTTCAAATCAAATCTCATTATCAGTTGGGGTGGAGTGCAGAGCAGAGAATGCAACCAAGGCAAACAAGAAATTGAACAGGTACTTGAAGTTAAAAGGTATCAATTAATAGAGATATTCGGGTCAATTTCACATATATCTTCAAATCTTCACTTTTTACTCTTTCTCCCATTTGTCAAATTCTCACCCAAATATCAAAATTAATTGTAAAAATCACAGCCAATGATTCTCACTTTCATCAAATTTCCTACAGTTTAATCTCAAAATGAGCAAATATGTTAGTAAGATAGATTTTGATGGCAACTGCATAAACCTCCTTCAATTTTGTTAACAGGCAGGTAGACATTTGTTTAGTAAAATATATCTAAAGAAGAAAACTAAACCCAACAGTTAATAATGGCCTAAGATGGACAAGCAATGCCATGTTTAACATGGCAGTGCCATCAGTAGACTTTTTATAATTTCATTATTGCCTTCTTATTTTCTAACAAGTCCGACCCCCTAGAGCTAGATTTTTATAATTTCAAAACTCAAAATTTGTTGAAGTACGTAATCTACATGGCAGAAAACTAATTGGGCATTAAGTAAGAAGAACTAATGGAAGAAGAATGTAAAAAGGAAGGTTAAGGTGAGACTCTGCATGCACAACTTTGGCAGATTCATATAAATAATATGAACTAAGAGAGAACACTCGTGAATAATTTCATTCAAACAATCATTAATGGACGATCATCTAAATACAAGCTAACAAGCCTTATTTATAGAAATAGAGTTACAAAAATGACAAAATTTTGGGATTCAAAATAAATGTTAATGGAGATCAAATATAGGTTGTTAGGTATCATTGAAAATCATTAGGGAGATTATCTAATTTGGATGGCTGGATCTATATGGAAATCATAGATTAGTGTTCTTCCATGATCATCAAGACTCTTACAGTAAATTGACGATGTAGATTAAACCAAAAAAAACATGATTTTATTTAAACGTCGTTACATGTAGATCATTGAAGCACAAATTAAGATGTTCTTGATCCAATGATCAGGATTAATTTGAAAAAAATAAAAATTTTTAGGATAAATTAATTGCCCCTATTTGTGAGCTTTTAACATGACACTACTTGCATACTAGTGATGGTTCTAGTGTACAAGCAGATTCAAAAGACGCTAATTACATACTAGTGATGATTCTAATGTATAAGCAGATTCAAAAGACGCTAATTACATACTAGTGATGATTCTAATGTATAAGCAGATTCAAAAGACAATAATTACATACTAGTGATGATTCTAGCATGTAAGTAGGTTGTAAGATCTCATTAGAATTGATGTTAGGGATTATATGATTTGGATGGTTGGATCTAGATAGAAATCATAGATTGGTGATGACTTCAATAAACTAACAGTGTAGATTCAAAAGAGGCATTGTTTTATTCTATCGTCATTAAATGGAGATAACTGAAGTGCAAATCTAAATGTTCTTGATCCAATGATCAAGATTAATTTGAAAACAGTAATTTTTTAGGATAAATCAATTCCCACAATTTGTGAGCTTTAAACAAGACACTACTTGCATACTAGAGATGATTCTCTTTTGCTACTCCACAACAAACAAAGTTCTTCCTTCATTGCTCATGATTCTATTAGCCGTTACACCTCAACCACAAATATAAATTTGTAAAAGCATGTATTCGACCTTCTATCATTCCTTTGAAGAAAAGCTCCACCCAACCCCACCAACATGTGGTTTACATTCATCTTTCATGCCAACACCTAATTTTTCCCCCTTCTATCATAATAATGATAATAACGATGATGATGATGATGATGATAACTTATGATGAGTTACAGGGTTACATGGCAGTTCAATCTAGTTTGTCAGGTAAGAAAAAGAAATCAAAGCTATAAACCAACAATAAATTGAATAAGTAAAAATGCACCCAATGTAATGCTCACTGAGATGAGAAAATACTTTAAACAGTTGTGGTAAAGTTCAACGTTCTGCTTAAAAGAAGAATATAATGCACTCAAAAACACAAGTTAGCACCCGAAAAAAAAAAAGCTTTGCAGATGGCACGAGCATGTAACTTGCTACAGAAGACCCATCAACGTTTATGGAATGAGTATTTCACCAAAATCAAGACAAATGAACAGAACTCTGAATAAAACAAAAAAGCAACGACCGACTAGTGACTGATAGAAGGAAGTCTAAGCTTCTCCAAAATGAATATCAGAGAAGAAACTAAATCTCATGTCTAATTCCTAACTTGTCGAGCCCAACAGGATCAAGTGACGACTTGACAATGTTGGCAACCGCTTGGCCCACGACCACTTGTTCAGCGATATAAAAAAATAACAAAAACATGGTCAGGTAAAAGAAGAAAATTAAGACATGCCTAAGCATAAGTAATGCCCTTCTGTGTATAAATGAAGGATTAAGGCCCCGTTTGGGGCGGCGTTCGGGGCACGGTGCAACTTTGGGTCGCGGTTTCGAGTTGTTTGGGCGGCAGTTCAGGCGCATCGTGGGGCATTTTAAGTAAAATGTGGGCCGCAATTATGTTTCTTATGTTATCTATTACCGCGGGTGCCCCTTTGTGATTCCTCGCTTTGTCGTCTACACTAACCAAGGGTACGGACTCTTGCTTCCTTTGCGATCTCTCACTTCCTCATCTTCCCTAAACTCTTATTCATGACTCTGGTATTCCCTTCTCTATCTTTTCTCGTGTACAAAATTTTTGTCTATCATTTTTGTTAGATGTTGATGTCTTTGTTGGATTTTTTTTATGTCTTTTTTGGTTTTTTATGGCAGTGATGGAAGCAGTGGTGTTGGTGTTTGCCCTCATGTTTGTTGTGATGGAGGCAATGATATTATTGTTTTGATGGTAATGAATTTTTGGCATTGGTGTTTCATCTTTTGTTTGTTGTGATGGAGACAGTGATGTTATTGTTGTGATGGAGGCGTGCATGCACCATTGTGCCCTTATGAGATCAATCTTGCAGAGCAGAAAAGGGGGATCAATTTATGCAGTGTGAAGAGCATTTCACTTCAACGTGCTTTTATAATTTCTTTGTTGCCACAAAGTTCGGTGTTTTTTTTGAAAAAAGATTGATGGATTGCTCATCATGCTCATGCAAACCCAATTTCAAAGACTATGATAAAAAGAAACTCCTTTCACATACATAAACTTCATGTAGTGAAGCATTACATCTCAGAACATCACGAAATTTCTTTGAGAGAATATTATGCATTGATAGGCCATGTTTTTACTTTGAAAAATTCTATAAGAATTGCCTCAAATGTACATTTTCATTGATCATCATTACCATGATCACTATCACCACTGTTAGGAGACAAATAGATGGATTGCTTCATCATGCTTATTTAAAACCAATTTCAAAGATTATGGTAAAAAGAAATTCTTTTCACCCACATAAACTTCATGGAGTGAAGCATTACATCACAAAACATCACGAAATTTTTTTGAGAGAATATTATGCAGTGATAGGTCTTGGGTTTACATTGAAAAACTCTATAAGAAATGCCTCAAAAGTACATTTTCATTGATCATCATTGTCATGATCACTGTCACCACTGCTATGAGAGAAGTACATGGATTGCTTCATCATGCTCATGCAAACCCAAATTCAAAGATTATTGTAAGAATAAATTTTTTTCACCCACATAAAATTCATGGAGTGAATCATTACATCATAGAGCATCACAAAATTTCTTTGAGAGCATATTATGCATTGGTATGCCTTGATTGTTCTTCGAAAAATTCTATAAGAAATGCCTCAAAAGTACATTTTGATTGATCATCATTGTCATGATCACTGTCACCACTGCTAAGAGACAAATACATGGATTGCTTCAACATGCTAATGCTAACCCAATTTTAAAGATTTTAGTAAAAAGAAATTCTTTTCACACACAAAAACTTCATGGAGTAAAGCATTACACCATAGAGCATCAAGAAATTTTTTGCAGAGAATATTCTGCATTGATAGGCCTTGTGTTTACTTGGAAAAATTCTATAAGAAACGCCTCAAAAGTACATTTTCATTGATCATCATTGTCATGATCACTATCACCGCTACTAGGAGACAAATAGATGGATCACTTCATTATGCTCATGCTAACACAATTTCAAAGAGTTTGACAAAAAGAAATTCTTTTCACACACAGAAACTTCATGAAGTGAAGCATTACACCACATAGCATCAAAAAATTTCTTTGAGAGAATATTATGTTGATAGGCCTTGTGTTTACTTTGAAAAATACTATAATAAATGCATCAAAATTACATTTTCATTGATCATCATTGTCGTGATCAGTATCACCACTGCTAGGAGGCAAATACATGGATTGCTTCATCTTGCTCAAATTTCAAAGATTTTGGTAAAAAAAATTATTTTCACACACAAAAACTTCATGGAGTGAAACATTACACCACAAAACATCACAAAATTTTTTTGAGAGAATATTATGCATTGACAGGCCTTGTGTTTAATTTGCAAAATTCTATAAGAAATGCCTCAAAAGTAAGTTTGCATTGATTATCATTTCCATGATTACTGTCACCACTGCTAGGAGACAAATACATGGATTGCTTCATCATGCTAATGCTAACCAAATTTCAAATATTTTGGTAAAAAAAACTTCTTTTCATATGCAGAAACTTCATGAAGTGAAAGCATTACACCATAGAGCATCACGAAATTTCTTTTAGAGGATATTATGTACTGATAGGCCTTGTGTTTAGTTTGAAAAATTCTATAAGAAATGCCTCATAATTACTTTTGTGATGATCATCATTGTCACCACCGCTAGGAGACAAATACATGAATTGTTTCATCATGATAATGCTAACCTAATTTCAAAGCTTTTGGTAAAAAGAAATTCTTTTCACACACAAAAACTTCATGGAATGAAGCATTACACCACAAAACATCACCAAAATTTCTTTGAGAGAATATAATGCATTGGTTGTGGTTCTTTGGGTTGGGTTGTGCTTTGTGGAGTTGTAGGTCGTGGTGATGGTTGTGGATCGTGGTTCTTTGTGGTTCTGTGGTGGCAGTGAATTGGGTTGGTGGTTGTGGTTGGCTTTGTGGTATTGGTTTGAGGATCTCTGGGTGTGGCTTTGGAGTAGGTTTGTGGGTCGTGGTTACTTTATCACTTGTATTATTGATATTTTTTATTTCACATATTTCATGGTGGTTGTCATCATTTTTTTTTTCCATTTGCATTTCATTTTTTGTGAGTTTGAGAGGTCCATGATGAGACATTTGAACTTATGGGTTCTTCTGGATGGTCTGTTGATCACTGTTGGTTAGTGTCACATGTGAAATTTTAATGATGACAACTAAATTCTTCTCTTTTTTTGTGTAGCAATTTATGAGGATCTTCTGGATGACATTTTTTTGGTGATATGCAGTTGTGACACACAAATGTTGGTTTTACACGGGTTAAAGTAAAATGACCTTTTTTGGTGAATTGTCGTTATGATCTTATGTTGTGAGTTTCATGTCTGCCACTTGCTATGTCATGTTGTCATTTATGTGTATATCAATTTGCTCGAGCTGCTAGAATTACAAGAGCATGTGAGTTTAGTCCTACATAATATTATAAAAATTTGCATGATTGAAAACTATCATTAAAGAGAATACAATTATAAGTTATTGATATTCGACTTGAGCTTGTGTCGAGTTTTCACTTATTGTTCAAGCTTGGCTTGTTATTTTTTTCAACTTGAACTTAATTTGTTTATAATAATTGAACGAATATTTAAAGGAGTTAATAAACAAGCTAAAAGTTTGAACGGTCTAGATTCACATATTAGAACTATAAAAAAGCGGTTAATAAATCTAAATAAAAAATTGAATAAATAATATAAACAAATTAACTAACTCACATGCTGTCATCCAGGGTTTGTAATAGATATATTCTTATAAGATTGAATTCTAAGATAGAAAAAAAATTGAATCGTGCAAAAAAAATCTAAATGAACTAGTAGTACAAAGTAACTCATAGTGTGATACTATTCACGAGTCAATTGTAGAAATATTTGACAAAAATAAAAAACAATAAGATCAACCGTCATAAAAAAAGAATGAACAAAAAGTAATATTCAATTTCAGAAATCCATCATGTTAATTTTCAAGTAGTTAATAATCAATAATAAAATAAATAAATAATTAATCTAAAAATATTATTGATATAATAATATATTACTTTTAAATATATAAATAAATAAATAATTAATTGAATCTTATTTAAATAATATATCATATATAATACGAGTTACATTTAATCTTAATATGAAGTTTTTAAAAAATTACTTGTTGAGTACCAAAAGAGTTTGTACGTGAACATAAATGAACAAGTTTGACCATGTTCATGTTTATTTTATTTAATATTCAAGTAATTGAATAAATAATATAAACAAATTAACTAACTCACATGCTGTCATCCAGGGTTTGTAATAGATATATTCTTATAAGATTGAATTCTAAGATAGAAAAAAAATTGAATCAAGTGCAAAAAAAATCTAAATGAACTAGTAGTACAAAGTAACTCATAGTGTGATACTATTCACGAGTCAATTGTAGAAATATTTGACAAAAATAAAAAACAATAAGATCAACCGTCATAAAAAAAGAATGAACAAAAAGTAATATTCAATTTCAGAAATCCATCATGTTAATTTTCAAGTAGTTAATAATTAATAATAAAATAAATAAATAATTAATCTAAAAATATTATTGATAAAATAATATATTTCTTTTAAATATATAAATAAATAAATAATTAATTAAATTTTATTTTAATAATACATCATATATAATACGGGTTACATTTAAGCTTAATATGGAGTTTTAAAAAGTTATTTGTTGAATACCAAACGAGTTTGTACGTGAACATAAATGAACAAGTTAGACTATGTTCATGTTTAATTTATTTAATATTCGAGTTTTTAGAAATTATTCAAGCTTATTTATTTACTAATTTGAACGAACATGTTTAAATTTTTATCGAGTCGAGTTTAAATTATACGTTGAGTACGTTGGTTCGTTTACAACCCTAGAGAAAGGAGCGATTTTCTTGTTCTTAAATTTCGGGTGTATATAATTTTTTTTCCTTATTATAATATAAAGAGAGGGACATTGAAAAACTTTATAAGGTGAAATTTTAGAACAATTTTATATTGTTAAGAAGTTACTTGAACAATTTTATGTTTCCCAAAAAAAAGAGAAAAAAAAGAGATGAAGCGGACGTGGGAGACAGTTTCGGATGGGTAACGCATTGCTATTCGGTATCTCATTCCTCTTCTTTGGTTAGAAATCAGATATTCCCTCCGCAAAATCTCCCGATTCTTCCTCTCCGTCCGCCAGGCCGCTCGCCTCCCTTACTTTATTTAGGGCGGGGCAGGTTAAGGAGAGATGGGAGTTCTCTCTTCAATCGAAGAAGAGAGGCGGAAGGAGGGATCAGGATGTTGGCCGGATGTTGTTTCTTGTACCACGGTGGTGCATGTCTCCGCTGCTTGCCTTCGTTTAGGCGAATGATCGTGATGATGATACTAGAGATTGGAATTACATATGATTTTTTAACATTCAGATTTTTCATTTCACTATTAGGAACTCATCTAATATTATTTGCTTAATGTAAAGGAGCGGTCAGTATTCTGGGCTGATACGGTTGGATCTACCTACATTTTCTCAAAGCTCAAAAAGTTGGGAGAAGCATATGGCGGATTCTGTACTCCATCCAAGTACTTGGAAGAAAGAGCTGCAGAACGCCTTCCACTGGTACTTCATTTTTTTGTTCTTTGCTTCATCCTTACTTTCATCTCGTTATGGTTTCTTCTCCTAATTCATTCTAAATTGAGAGGAATATTTATGAATTAAAATTGGAACCTCTTAAAATTCTTGATCTGATAAGTAGAATAAAATCCAGTTGTCCAATTTGTCCAAGCAAGGGCGGTTGTACAGTTTTGCATTCAAAAGTGTGGTAGAAACTTTCTTGTCCCTAATTACCTAATTAAAGACCTAAACTGAAATAAAAAAATAGAAAAAAAAAGCTGATCTATGATTCGGATTATATCAGAATGGACACCGAGTTAGATTTTCTGTAACCTCGCCTAGTAAGGAGAAACCGCGATGGATAAACATGGGATTTGGATTATGGTTTTGGTACATGCCTTTCTTCTGTAAATTGTCAAGTAAGAAGAAGCCGAGAAGGATAAACATGGGAGTTGAATTATGGTTTAGCTACATACCTTTCTTCTTCATGTCACGAGACCACGAATTCAAGTTCTTTTACTCACTCAAAATCTCAAATTTTCAGTATCGACTTCGTCCTTCACCATGTGAAGTATGATTGTTCGAGTTCTTCCTTTTAGCTCTAGTTGTCGCTGGCCTGTGTGACCCTTATCATCTTCTTGTGCCGCCACTTTTTCCGTCCCTGCAACTCTTACTGGTAAGAGTCATCAATGCCTTCTTTTTTTTTGCTCTTCATTATGTTCGTTGGCATAAATCTCAAGATTAGAATGTCACCAAAGGTAAGTCTTCATTTTCATATTCTTCAATTTATTGTGCTCCTTCTATACTTGATTAGTTTTCCTCGATTTTCTTAGTGTTTGCTTAGTTTTTTATTTATTTCTCTTATGTTTGCTTAGTTGTTGTGATGCCATAAGGATGATCCCAAAATTGTGATTATTTTGGTTGTGGTAGCTAATTAACTTGTGAATTAATGGTGTGGTCTAATTTTATTCATGATTGCATATAATTTCAGTTAATTGTTCCACGTTACTAGTTGTTGGTCATGGTTTAGTTCATGTATTCGTTCAATCTAGATTTTTTAGTTTTTTTTTTCAATTGATCTTCTTTTTATTTTGTTTCCTGTATCTCAATTGAATATTAGATTTTCGGACTGCACTTCTTTAGGCAGATAATTTTTACTTATGAGAATATCAGCATGCTTTTCTTTATTATAGATGTTTTCAATAACAATTATTGTATGCTTACTTGAATATTTAATAAATCGTATTATACATTATGTTATGTCTTTCATGTTTTTTACACCTTTGTGGTTGTTTTATAATCATATTGTTTCGCCATGTGAGATTTAGTTGGCACAGTCTTAATAGTTGTTGCTAAACTCTTAAATCTGTATATGTACATTACCTTGATAAGAATGGTATAAATTTTGTTCCTATATATCATACTCTATCGAGAAGAAAGAAGCTTTGATCATGCATCTTCTATAATATTTATTACAACACTTAACATATATTTGCTGCTGGAGAAGCTTTTAGATTTTATTTATTGAAAGATTTAAGTGAAAGAAGTTATGTAACTAGAGTTCCAAAATTGACTCCTTGTTTATAGGTTTAAATTGATGCTCATTACATAATTGAATATATTTATGCTTTATCAAAAATAAAATACAAGTCATTCTATTGCAATTATAGCTTGATAAAGTTCTTTTGACTGAGAAATTTATCTTCTAAGTTGAAGAGGAATGATTGAAGTAAGCCAATTTGACAAATAGATATTTACTTTTTGATTGGATGAATTTGCCAATACGCAAAGTTTGTTGGATTGGGTAGTCAAGTCATCATGTGAGTTTAGTGAACAATGCTAACTTGAATTTGGTCTTCCGGATATTCGGCTACACAGGAGCAATTCTTGAAAGATTTTCTTCTTATATTTAATGGAGCAATTTGTTCGATAGAACCTACTGCTCGGCCTTGTGACTTGAAATATGAGACCCTAAAGAGTATAAGTGAGATTTGACAATATTTCAACTTTGTGGAGGCATTGTTTGTTAGAATATCCATCATCGCAATAGTTTTGGACTTTTGCAATAATTCTTTGGAAAATTTCTAGAGGCCTTTGTTGGAGAAAAGTTTATTAGTGGCATATTGTGCAAAAATAATTAATGATTTAAATAATGGAGCAAAAATAAAACACTATTAAAAAATATTAGATTCAATTTATTCAAATTGTTATATTTGTTCTTTCCATTGGTCGACATGAAGAATGAAAGATAAATGGAAGATTTTTTTTTCTTTACAACTTTAAGGGAGGATATGAGGTAGAATATATTTATTGTCAAATGTATAACATAGATAAAGTTGAGGGATCAAGTCATACATACTAAGCTAAAGATTGAAGATTGTAAGAAGAAGAATAATGATAGTTTGATCAATGCAAATATTCAACAAAGTGGAGGTTCCAGAAAAAATCAACATCTAAATCATTAGGATCAAAATCCTAAGGGCAACCCCTATTATAGTCAGTTTAAGCGCATTAAAACATGTAATTTAATTGTGGATAATTGTTTTCTTATGCTATCTTTTAGTCTTAAATCAAAGGCCGAACTTTGAAGAATAAAAAATAATTTATTTTGGAATTGCACGAGAAGAGAATGCAGAAGAGTTCTAGCATAAGATTGATCGTTAAAAATCTCATGGAAGTAAAAATAAAAAGTTTAATACAAAGTACAAATAAGACGATATTACTTTTTAGCTTTAGTCGCTTCAATCATAATTTATGATGTTGCAGTCATGCTAATATTGTTTTTGTACTTTGTAGTATCTATCAATGACTGACACTAGTCCTAAATCAGTAGTAACATTTGACAAGGCTTTATTTGAGTTTGGGGCAATAAATTCACTTATGTCAAATAAACTTGGACCAAGTTCATTAATTTTACAGTTGTAATCATGTTTGATAATTACTACAACATCTAATTTTTTCATGGTAGTAACTTATCGTGATTTTGCCATTATCATTTTTAATCTCGCTAGCCTAATTTGATGTAATGCTACGATTAAATTGGATATCTACTTATCATGTTACCCTTGCCCTCTATTTTGTGCGACCACTGAAAATACTCTCCACCTTCCGCGATATTGAGACTGTGCTCTTTGCTCTACATGCATAATGACGCCCACCCTACACCCGCCCCTATGATTATCTACAATGGAAAAAACGACTAGGGGTGTAAAAGAGTCGAGTTTGAGTGAGACCATTGTTTGTTTGTGTTTAGCTCGTTGGAATTTTTTTTAACTCGAAGTAGGCTCGGTTTTTAGCTCGAAGTGGGCTCGGGTTCGAAATTGCTTGTGAATAACTTGTTTTTGATCGACACGACTAAAATTTTGTTTATTTGTTTAAACTCATGTTCAGCTTGAAATTAACTCAAATTATTTAAAAAATAATAGAATATAACATTTTTTAAATGCAACATAAAAATTTAATATAAAAATATTATAATAATATTATATATGAATGACTTAATTAATCCAAGTCAAAACGAGCCGAACACAATCGAATAAAAGTTTATTTGTGTTTGTCACATTTGCTTAATGAATGAATCAGACATTAGTTATTTAGCCCGACAAGCACGTGTTGTTAGACAAGCGCGTGCTGTTCGCGAAGGAACTTTTTTGGTAGCCCTAAACACAACCCTTATGATGCCTTGATCTTTTGGATGAAATCACTTGACATCCTCCCTTTGGTCAATGCCACTATGCTCTTGCATTGACAATGATTCACTCTTGCGTTGATGACATATGGTAACAAACATAGCCCTCTAGTATGGTTGTAAATGAGTCGAGCTTGAGCAAGCCAAGCCCCTTTTCATATTTAGCTTGTTTGAAAGTTCAGTTGTTCATGTTCGACCATCAATAGAGTTTATCTTGTAGGGATATAGAAGTAGAGTTTCATCTTGTAAGCATCTCAATAGATAAATTCTTTGAATTAGGAACATCTAGCTATTTAGATGCCCAACAAACTTGCATAATCTCATACTTTTTTTTAAGTATTTAATTGAATCTCTAAGAATAATTTATTAAACATCCCTCAATCCACCTTGAACAATTATGTTCGAGATGCTCGCTGAACACCTGACATGAAAGAAATGACCACAAAAATATAACTTCCCTATAGTTTGAAAATTGTCTTTAAGAGAATTAGTTACAATATCATTACTACTAGCATTATCTAAGGTAATTCAAGATATCTATGCAATCATTCTTAATGGTGTTTCTAGATATTCTCTCGTAGTTTGGATTTAAAACATTCAATAAAATATTAAATCACTTGTGCTCAACAATCATAATGTATACTTATGCATAATAATCATCTTAGCAATAATTTTCCTGATTATATATATATATATATATATATATCTATATCTATATTGTTACATTTACAAAGAAAATTATTTTTTCTCTCTTTAAGAAAGCTCAAAAGCTTTCCGTTTGCATCAATGTACAATTATGTCTAATTCCACTCTTGATCATTGAGAAGTTTTATGGTTTCCATATTTTAATTGTAACGTTTACATTCATTTACTTTTCCTTTCTTGTATTTATATCAAAAATAATTTTTTTTTATATATTTCATTGTGTTTGAAGTTTTTTATAGAACAATAAAAATTTTATTCTCCTCAATAATAATTTTCAATTACGTAAATTTTTTATATTATTATGTCAAATTAGTCACTTATGTTATTGTAATTCCAGCAGCTCAAGCAAATTCAAGTACACATAGACGATACAAGACACGGGTTGTGGCATACATGAAGTTCACAACAGAAGATCATAAATCACAATGTTATTAGAATTATCAAATTTACAAGATGGATACAACACAAATGAACTACTCTCTCATTTGGTTAAGCTCTGTATCAAAGGGTAACAACTTGAATAAAAATTAAATATTGAATATCTTCATAATATATAGAAGTTATTCATCTATACTGCCCTTGAAATATCGCCAGTGTATAACATGAATGGTAGAGTGCAAACAAATATTCCGCTAATTGCATGCTATCGGCGACCTACCAAACTAACTTATATCGAGACACATGAAACGATATTGCGGACACACATCGAACAAGTGAGTTTATTGGCAGCATCATTTCATTTATCTCAGCATAAGTTAGTTTGGTAGCTCGCCAATGTCTTGCAGTTAACTGAGTATGCGTCTGCACTCTATCATTGATAAGTTTTATGGTTTCCATATTTTAATCGTAAGGTTTACATTCATTTACTTTTTCTTTCTTGTATTTATATCAAAAATAATTTTCTTTATATATTTCATTGTGTTTGAATTTTTTTATAGAACAATAAAAATTTTATTCTCCTTCTTAATAATAGTTTTCAATTATGCAAAATTTTTATATTATTATGTCAAATTAGTCACTTTTGTAATTATAATTTTAGCAGCTCAAGAAAATTCATGTACACATAGACGACAACAAGGCACAGGTTGTGGCAGACATAAAGTTCACAATAGAAGATCATAAATCATAATATTGTTAGAATTATCAAATTTACAAGATGGATACTACACAAATGAACTGCTCTCTCATTTGGTTAAGCTCTGTATCAAAGGGTAACATCTTGAACAAAAATTAAATATTGAATATCTTCACAATATATATAAGTTATTCATCCATACTGCCCTTGAAATGTCGCCAGTGTATAACATGAATGATAGAGTGCAGGTAACTACTCCGCTAATTGCACGATATTGGTGACCAACCAAACTAACTTATACCTAGACACGTGAAATAATATTGCTGACACACATCGAACAAGTGAGTGTGTTGGCAACATCATTTCATTTATCTTAACATAAGTTAGCTTGGTAGCTCGCCAATATCTTGCAACTACCTGAGTATGCATCTGCACTCTACAATTCATGTTAGACACTAGTGACATTCTGAGGGCAATATGAATGATCAACTTCTGCATATTTTGAAGGTATTCAATGTTTAATTTTTGTTCAAGATGTTGCCATTTGTTAGTGAGCTTAATTAAATGAGATAGTGGTTAATTTGTATTGTATTCATCTTGTAAATTTAGTAATTCCGACAACATTTGTGTATGGTCTTTTGTTGTGAACTCCATGTCTGTCACAAGTTGTGTCATGTTATCGTTTTTGATTAGATCAATTTGTTTAAGTTGCAAGAATTATGAAGACCTAGGTGACTAACCTGACATAATAAAATAAAAAAAATGCATAATTGAGAACTATCATTAAGGAGAATAAAATTTTCAGATAGTTTTCAATTATGCAAATTTTTTATATTATTATGTGAGATTAGTCACTTATGTAACTATAATTCTAGCAGTTCAAGCAAATTCATGTACACATAAATGGTAACAAGACAGGTTGTGGCAAACATGAAGTTCAAACAAAAGATCATAAATTACAATGTTGTTAGAATTATTTAATTTACAAGATGCATACAACACAAATAAACTACTCTATCATTTGATTAAGCTCTGTATTAAAGGGTAACATCTTGAACAAGAATTAAATATTGAATATCTTCACAATATACAAAATTATTCATCCATATTGTCATTGGAATGTCATCAGTGTATAATATGAATGGTAGAGTGTAGACAAATACTCTGCTAATTGCACGATATTGACGACCTACCAAACTAACTAATACTGAGACACGTGAAATGATACTGCCGACACATAAGATAGTTTGGTAGCTCACTAATATCTTGCAATTAACTGAGTATGTGTCTGCACTCTACAATACATGTTAGACACTAGTGACATTCTAATAACAGTATGGATGATTAACTTCTGCATATTTCGGCAGTATTCAATATTTAATTTTTGTTGAAGGTGTTGCCCTTTGTTAGTGAGCTTAATTAAATGAGATAGTGGTTAATATTTTTTATATTCCTCTTGTAAATTTGCTAATTCTAATAACATTGTGGTTTATGATCTTCTGTTGTGAACTTCATGTCTGCCACAATTTATGTCTTGTTGTCATTTATGTGCATGAATTTGCTTGAACTGCTAGAATTATAATTGACTAATCTGACATAATAATATAAAAAAATTGTATAATTGAAAACTATCTCTAAGAAAAAGAATAAAATTTTCATCATTTTATAAGAAACTTCAAACAAAATGAAATATAAAAGAAAATTATTTTTGATGTAAAAAGAATGATGAAAATTTTATTTCATTGTGTTTGTAGTTTTTCATAGAATGATGAAAATTTTATTCTCTTTCTTAATAATAGTTTTCAATTATGTAAATTTTTTATATTATTATGTTAGGTTAGCACCTATGTCTTTATAATTCTTACAACTCAAACAAATTGATGTACGCATTAACGATAACATGACGCAACTTGTGGTAGACATGAAGTTTACAACAGAAGATCATACACAAATATTGCTGCAATTACTAAATTTATAAGATGAATACAACACAAATCATTCACTATCTCATTTAATTAAGCTCACTAACAAAGAACAACAAATTGAACAAAAATTAAACATTGAATACCTTCGAAATATGCAGAAGTTGATCATCCATACTGCCCTTAAAAAGTCGTTAGTGTCTAACATGAATTGTAGAGTGCAGACCCATACTCAGTTAACTGCAATATATTGGCGAGCTACTAAACTTATGCTGAGATATATGAAATGATGTTGCCAACACACTCACTTGTTGAATGTGTGTCGGCATTATCATTTCATGTGTCTTGGTATAAGTTAGTTTAATAGGTTGCCAATATCGTGCAATTAACGAAGTATTTATCTGCACTCTACCATTCATGTTATACTCTGGTGACATTCCAAGGGCAACATGGATGAATAACTTTTGTATATTGTGAAGATATTCAATAGTTAATTTTTGTTCAAGATGCTACCCTTTGATACAGAGCTTAACCAAATGAGAGAGTAGTTCTTTTGTGTTTTATCTATCTTATAAATTTGCTAATTCTAACATCATTATCGTATGATCTTCTGTTGTGAACTTCATGTCTGCCACAACTTGTTTTGTTGTCGTTTATGTGTACATAAATTTACTTGAGCTGCTTGAATTATAATTACATAAATGACTAATCTGACATAATAATATAAAAAATTTGCATAATTGAAAACTATCATTAAGAAAAAGAATAAAATTTTCAATTATTCTATAAGAAACTTCAAACAAAATGAAATATAAAAGAAAATTATTTTTGATATAAAATAAAATGCTATGTTGCTATAAAACTGGAGAGAAATTTTGGCGACATGCTCCTCTTGAGTTATCGATTTCGTCAAGACCGTTTTTAGTTCCTCGTTCTCTTTTGCCAGTATCCAATTTCTCCTTCAATCTGGCTCATCATCTTTGCTTCCTTCAAGTGAAAGCTTGAGCTAGCTTTCAACAATTCTTTAGCTCCGCTTCCCCTCTTTTAGTTAGTTTTCTAAACTTATCACTTTATCCCCGACCTTGGCTAAGGATTACTTAGATTCATCGAAGGTCAGGGCTTGGAGGTGGGCAACATCAATAACCATTTGGTGATAGCGAACAAAATTTTGTTGAAGCTCCTCACAATTGAGCGAATTCAAAACCTCCTCAAACTTGTTTGACCACACCACCTCTGAGAGAAGCGCATGAACATTATCAACCTCTAGGTTGTCAGGAAACCAATCCTTTGTCGAATCAATCATGTAATTTTGGCGGTCAGAATTGATGCAAATCTTTTTGGCCCCACATTGCGCCAGACTCCATTTAAAAGGGACACATTTTCTTTTCAAAGGAGGAGGTGGGGTGTCAACAACATCCATGGTAGGTTTTCCTTTTTTGTCTTTACCGGAAGGACGTGACTCCTTGTCGGCTGAGGGAAGAGGGACTGATGCCGGAGCAGGCTCTATTTTGTTTCCAGATGAAAACTTTGACAGATCGATGGGAGACTGGTGGCTGGCTTCGACCCTTGCAGACATCAAGAAATAAGGAGTCAGTTGGATGAAGATCGTTTGGTTGCAACGAGGATGGATGCGTTTTGGTTGGAGACGAAATGTTTGAGGTCCCCACTTCTTCTCCACAAGCTTTGCCTTATGAGATGCTCAATCTCAGAATAGATGGCGTCTGATTTGCCTCACATGCATCCGGTGGAAAACATTTACGTTTTTGTGTAATCGTCTTGATTTCCTTGGTTAACACATTTTGTATCATGAAGATTGTTTCAAACTTATAGAAAATAAAATCCGTATCTGTAGTATCTGCTCCAACAACAACCACCTTTCCTGGTTCCCCTTGGATTTGCCTCATGTTAGAAAGGGAAAGAATACCTCTCAGTTTTCTGTGGTGGCTTTCTCATCTACGTCATTCACACAGGTATCCTTTTTCACATCCGAAGCCTTCCATTGTTCCTTCGTCATATGACCAAAATTATTTGATTGCAAAACTCTATCAACAAGTTGCTGATCGGTGTATTGAAGGACATATAATGGTTGTCTCTCAATCTTCTTGTTAGCCTCAAGATGTTTCAGGAGCGTTTTCGTTTTGCTCGCTGGCACATTCTGAGGTGTGAAATTTATCCCCCAGCCGGTGAAGCAAGATCCGACCAAAAATTATTTACTCCAATCCTTTATCTTGCTTTTGTAACTGACTGAAAATTGCACAATTGTCCTTATTAATCTTGAACGAAAAGTAATAGTTGAACAAATTGGTCGACCACAGAATGACCGAATGGTAACAGAAAATGACGAATGTCATGATTGCGGCGATTGTGTTCGACATGACTTGCATCGAAATCACCCCATACCGATTAAAAAACCCTTCAATTTGGCACACAATGTGAGCCACAAACCACATCAAAATTAGCCCAGGTAGAACATCGAGTCATTTCCAAAATTTTATGTAACTCTGTTAGAACTTTTGACGGTTTGAAGTTTAACGGTTTTGTCAAATACGTACTCCATTAACTTCTGTGCATCTTCCTCGGTTAAGACAAAAGCATTTACCGGGGGATAAATACCAAAATCCTTAGGAGAATACTTACGATCCATGAAGGGAAAAGGAGAGAAGGGAAGAACCAGAAGGGTTTGGAAAAAGTCTCAACCACAATGCATCCTGACCTAGTTATAATAAGGGAGGCGCTAGAGTCAAAACGTCTAGAGGCTATCATTATAAATGTCGCGACATTCTAAAAAGGAGTCACATCATATCACATTAAATATAATTATATAAAAATAAATGTATTAGAAATTCCTTATTTATTAATTAAAATGAAAAACTGTTACATGATTTATTTGAAAATAAAATATTTAAGAAAAGAGTCTTCAGCCATTTGACCCGTCATGTCCCTGGCTAAGTAGCAACTTGAACAAAAGTTCGCGCCAAGCTTTCTTGTTGAGTTTGACCGATCTGCAAATCAGCCCGGAGAGCCATCACCTTCATCACGAAGAATGTGCATTTCTCCTTCCATCCTCTCAAGTCGAGCTTGCAGACCCTGAACAAAGTTATTATCCAGTTGCTCTAGCTGTGCGCTCAAAAGAATTCACTATCTCATTCACTCTACGCTCCAGTGACCCATAAGATTGCTGTTGACCGCCATCCATTCATTGTGAAGGAGGATTCATAAGAAATTAATATAGTCAAGCATTTATGAAAAAAATATTAACCTTAAGTTAAGCTCGTCATTTGCAAATAACTCGTGTTTGGCTCAAAATAAAACTCGAATTTGATTTGCTAAGTTAAACTTACGTTAAAACTACAAGCAAAACAAAAAAAAAAAAAAAAAAAAAAAAAAAAAACACATTGAGCTTGATTATAAATAAGCTGAATATGAACAAAATGTGGTTTGATCATGCTCAACTAGTTTAGGCTTGAAATAATTTAATAATTAAATTTTTAAAATTTATTTTTATATTTTAGAAAATTCAGCCCATCTGCATAGCCACCATGCTTTTTTTACACTTTGATTTCAACTTAATAAAAAATGTATGTATATGCTAAAGTAGTAGTCGCAATAACATCATCCCAATTACCTAACAAATTATAATATATTTAATTTTTTTACGAAACCCTTTCGACAATCCGATTCATCTTAGGAAAGAAAAATTGATGGCCTCCCAAAATTTAAGAATTTGAAATTGTCTAACATCATTAGATCTCTTTCATACTAATAGAAAAAGAAAAAAAATTATGACTTCTCAAAATTTAAGAGCATGAAAAATTTCAACTCTTCTCATTTCCTATGTTTATGTTTTTTCTAGCCTATAAATTTGTCCATTTCTCTTCTCTACAAGACAATTTAAATCCAATCATAAACATTATAACATATTTTTTTTTATTTTATAATTGATTACATAATTTTTTTACATCCTTTTTCATTCAAACAAAATTAAAAAAAAATACACACTAAATAATACTTATTTCCTATAGTCTCATTTCTTCACCCTTTAAGAAAAGCTGAAGTTCTCTTGGTTCTCATCGATGTGCAAGTATATGTTTTATACTCTTGATCTGTGAGAAGTTTTATGGATTATATATTTCTAATGTAAGATTTCCGTTCATTTATTTTTCCTTGCTTCTTTTTATATAAAAAAATATTTTTTATATATTTCATTGTTTTTGAAGTTTTATATTGAATGATGAAAATTTTATTCTCTTTATTGATAGTTTTTAATTATACAAATTTTTTATATTATTATGTTGGATTAGTCATCTATGTAATTATAATTCTAACAGCTGAAACAAATTAATGTATGCGTAAACGACAAAATGACATAATTTGTGGTAGACATAAATTTCACAATAGAAGGGCATACGCAAATGTTGTCAGAATTAACAAATTTATAAGATGGATACAACACAAATGAACTACTTTCTCATTTGGTTAATCCACTATCAAATGACGACACGTTGAATAAAAATTAAACATTGAAAACCTTCACAATATGCAAAAACTGATCATCCATATTGCCCTTGGAATGTCAGAAGTTTTTCACGATATTGGCGAGCTAGTAAACTAACTTATGTTGAGGTACGTGAAATGATAGTGCTAGCACATTTTCAACAACAAGACACTCACTTGTCATTGAATGTATGTTGATATCTCAGCATAAGTTAGTTTGGTAGTTCGGTAGTTCGCTAATATCTTGCAATTAGCTGAGTATGCACCTGCACATACCATTCATGTTAGACACTAGTGCATTCCAAAAATATTATAGATGATCAACTCCAACATATTTAAAAAATATTCAATTTTTAATTTTTTTTCAAGATGTAGCTCTTTGATAGTGAGCTTAACTAAATGAGATAATTCATTTATGTTGTATCCAACTTGTAAATTCACTAATTATGACAACATTTGTGTATGATTTTTTGTTGTGAACTTCATGTCAACTACAAGTTATGCCATGTTATTGTTTATATGCGCATCAATTTCCTTGAGCTACTAGAACTATAATGACATAAGTGATTAATTCGACATAATAATATAAAAAAAATTACATAATTAAAAACTATCATTAAGAAGAAGAATAAAATTTTTTATTATTATGTAAGAAACTTCAAACAAAATGAAATTTATAAGAAAATTATTTTTGATATAAATAAAAGAAAGGAAAAATAAATGAATATAAACCTTATAAAAAAATATGGAAACCATAAAACATTTCACTAATTAAGAGTGTAATTAGGCATATTTGCACATCGATGAAAACATAGAGCACTTGAGCCTTTTTTAAAGAAAAAAATGATATTACTGGAAATATATATGAAAGCTTGAAGGAAGAAGATTGTAAACGAATTATGTAATCAACTGTAAATTAAGAAAATATATGTTATAATATTTTTGATTTAAATTGCCTTGTGGAGAAGAGGAACATACAAATTTATATTTATAGACTAGAGAACTTAAACATAGGAAAGAAGAAGAGTTGAAAATTTTCATATTCTTAAATTTTGAGATGTCATAAGTTTTTTCTTTTCCTGTTAGTATGAAAGTGATCTAATGACGTCAAACAATTTCATATTCTTAAATTTTGGGAGTGCATTAATTTTTCTCGCCTAAGGTGGATTGGATTACCGAGAGGGTTTCGTACAAAAAAATTAAATATATTTGTCGGTTGCCAAATTAGAAGTTGTCGTTCTTCAGAATGGATATCCCGACGCCCAATCTAATTTAATTGATATATATATATAAATTGGGAAAAGTAGTATTTTAGATTTTGAAAATATAAGACTAGATCGATCTCATATTCTCAGTAGTTTAAATAAACAAGCCTAATACTGCAAACAATGCATCTATCCCGAAGGGTAGACACACTACTTGCTGTTAAGACTCGATTAAATAAACTAAAGAATTCATGACATCCGTTTAAGTGTGTGAAAAATCATTTTTTTATGTTGACAAACAAGTTCCCCTATTTAATACAAAAAATTAAATAGGGTTTATAGTTCTTGAAAGTTTCCTATAAGAACAAACCCCTATAGTTATTTACATCTTAGATAATCGAAGTCACCTAAGTAAACTCTCGATAAAAATCAGAGGATATTATGTTCAAGGAGTTCAAGGGATAAGACTTTTCAAAAGGTCGGACAAAGATGTGTGAAATGAGAATGACTCAAATTTGAAACATTTTTATGACATCTAAAGGAAAAAGAACTAGGGGATATCATGGATCCTGATGAGAACCTCGGTGACTTCCCAAGCTATCATATGATTTAGCTTCAATTTCGGAAAGAGGAATTATCAAATATTTCATCCTACCGATTTTATTAATTAGGGCTTACGTTTATGCGAGACAGTCGCACAAATAGCCTGAAAAATGTGAGACTTTAGGTCGTGAAAAACAACCTCAAAATCCTAAAACGAGTTAGGGCTTATATTGCATAACGTGATTGTGCAAAGGCCTAAATATGAGTTGAGGATTTATGTCGCACTATGCAGACAACCCCGAAATCCTATGACTTGTTTATTTAATTCTAAGGAAAGATGTGTGTTGCAGATTGCTATTGTAGAAGGCTGCCCACAGAGTTAGCTCCAAGCTCCTCGACGAAGTAGCAGTCTTAAAGTCTAAGGTCCAAAATGTTTAAATGACAAATTAAAGTTCAATCATTATGGGGGGAGGTTAGAGTTGATTAGAGCGACACCGGTCAGGATCCCACAGTTCCCTCATTCCGACACCACTATTTTCTAATATATTCACTTAGTCTAAATGAATTTATTAAACTCAACTTAATTAGTTCCATAATTTCATTTAGACCTTGGGAAGCCTCGTT
>NW_018164593.1:884336-885716 GCF_001263595.1 Phalaenopsis equestris
TATATATATATATATATATATATATATATATTTGTTACATTTATTTACAAAGAAAATTATTTTTTCTCTCTTTAAGAAAGGCTCAAAAGCTTTCCGTTTGCATCAAAGTACAAATATGTCTAATTCCACTCTTGATCATTGAGAAGTTTTATGGTTTCCATATTTTAATTATAAGGTTTACATTCGATTACTTTGCCTTTCTTGTATTTATATAAAAAATAATTTTCCTTATATATTTCATTGCATTTGAAGTTTTTTATAGAACAATAAAAATTTTATTCTCCTCAATAATAGTTTTCAATTATGCAAATTTTTTTATATTATTATGTCAAATTAGTCACTTATGTAATTATAATTCTAGCAGCTCAAGCAAATTCAAGCGCACAGACGACGATAACAAGACACAGTACAAGACACGGGTTGTGGCATACATGAAGTTCACAACAGAAGATCATAAATCACAATGTTATTAGAATTATCAAATTTACAAGATGGATACAACACAAATGAACTACTCTCTCGTTTGGTTAAGCTCTGCATCAAAGGGTAACAACTTGAATAAAAAATAAATATTTAATATCTTCACAATATATAGAAGTTATTCATCCATACTGTCCTTGGAATATCGCCAGTGTGTAACATGAATGGTAGATTGCAAAAAAATACTCCGCTAATTGCACAATATTGACGACCTACCAAACTAAGTTATATCAAGACACATGAAACGATATTACCGACACACATCGAACAAGTGAGTGTGTTGGCAACATCATTTCATTTATCTCAACATAAGTTAGCTTGGTAGCTCGCCAATATCTTACAGTTAATTGAGTATGCATCTGCACTCTATCATTGATAAGTTTTATGGTTACCATATTTTAATTGTAAAGTTTACATTCATCTACTTTTTCTTCCTTGTATTTATATCAAAAATAATTTTTTTTTATATATTTCATTGTCTTTGAATTTTTTTTATAGAACAATAAAATTTTTTTTTCTCCTTCTTAATAATAGTTTTCAAATATGCAAAAAATTTATATTATTATTGATGCGTGCTAGAAAATTCGTGGCGGTAGAGTAATGGATTATCGTCTTAGCGTTGCACGAGAATTCAACACACACTCAGATAAAAATGAATCGAGCTGTGATCACACCAGAAGTTTTTACGTGGAAAACCCGTAAAAGGGAAAAACCACGGGGTTTGGCCCAGTTGTAGAAATCCACTATAAGTTTATGATTACAGATGCCCCTTATCCCACAAGCTGGAAAGGGTTACTAGCTTTTCACGTTACAACGTCGACTGGTGATGTCTAGTAAGCGGTGGTTGACGAAGGTCAGCAGTGGCTAACAACAGTCGATGACGGGCGGGGGGAGGTGGAA
>NW_018164593.1:886521-887424 GCF_001263595.1 Phalaenopsis equestris
TATATATATATATATATATATATTATTGCTATCAGTGTTTATATAAGAATAATATTTATCCTTGATAAAATAGAATGCTGAGCCTAGCCTAGTTGATGAGCATTTTTTGCTATTTGTGAGATGGTGAGAGATCAAATCTCACCAAAGACATATATATATATATGAGCACATAGAACATGAAGAGTTATTCATTATTATTATTATTTTTTATCTGCTGTTTTTTTTAATTCAACCATAAAAATAGAATTTGAAAAGTTAAAATCTGATGGAATATGAAATGAAAAGTTTTTCTTTTATTGTTATTATTATTATTTTTATATATTTTTTATTTAATGTATATTTAATGCTATCTCTCATATCATGTCTATAAATAGAGACATTGGATGAGAGGAATAATCATAAGTGAGGAGGAGAAGAAAAATCTGGCGTTGCGGCAAAGCATCGAGGCGGAGCGAAGCGTTGTGACGGCGTGTCGCGGCAAAGCGGAATAGTTGCGGCGGCGAGACGGAGAGTTGCGACGAAGCGAAGCGTTGTGGAGAAAAGTTACGAAGAAGAGTTGCGGCGAAGCGGAACGTTGCGGTGCAGAGTTTCGGCAAAGGGTTGCAGCAAAGTGTTGCGGTGCATATTTGCGGCGAAGAGTTGCGGCAAAGTGTTGCGATGCAGATTTGTGGTGAAATGTTGTGGTGCAGATTTGCGGCAAAGTGTTGCGGTGCAGATTTGCGGCGAAGTCTTGCGGTGCAGATTTGCGGCGAAGTATTGCGGTGCAAATTTGCGGCGAAGAGTTGCGGCAAAGTGTTGTGTTGCAGATTTGCGGCGAAGTGTTGCGGTGCAGATTTGCGACGAAGTCTTGCGGTGCAAATTTGAGATGAAGAGTTGCGACAAAGTGTTGCTGAACATGCGAAG
>NW_018164593.1:887568-890008 GCF_001263595.1 Phalaenopsis equestris
GACACGACGCGTTGCGGGGAAGAATTGCAGCGACGTGACGCGTTACGATGGTACGTCACAGCGATGTGTTGCGGCTTGATGACGCGTTGCGGAGGTGCGTCACGACAACACGTTGGACGAAGCATCGTGGTGGTGCAACACATTGGATGTCCAATGTCACGTAAGAAGGTTACCTTGAAGATAAATCATCAGTGACCTTTGACTAGGCTGAGGCTATGCATCATAATATTACTTGATGATGTTAATTTGTATGAGAGGAGCCAACGAAAGTTCACTGAGGACTTATTAACCCATCCGAGGTTGTTTATAGAGCATTGCTCTCTCATGAACCTGTGTGGAAGGGATCATGTGTAGTCCATTAAGGACTGTTAACCTATCCAGGACTGTTTACCGGAGTTAAAACTCGACGATGTTAACCCATATGGAAGAGGTTAGATCAAATCCCCTTGGGAATGATCGTGCTCTGACTAAGATATAACCGAAGTTGTGTATTTCTTGGGTCAAGAGCATGATATGACTCGTTGATGAGCCTTTGTACTTTATAAAGATATTTTTATGTATAGGAAAATAAGTGAATAATACTTAAAATACATTGATTATGCATGAGTTGCAATGCGATAACATATGTGGATTACATGATTGAAGTATTACTGATAATATTTGCGAAGATTTTCTGCATTCCAAGTCCGGGGCAAAATTTTCCTATATGAATCCTTTAGTTTGAAGGTTCCAGGTTTGATCATGGTAGCCACGATATATGGGCCTTCCCAGAGAGGTGATAGTTTATTGCGTTGGGGACCATGACCGGCGGCTTCAATGCTACGCAAGACCAGGTCACCGACGGAGATAGGTCGAGGTTTGACTCTTCGGTTGAAGTAGCGAGCAACTCTTTGGCGGTAGGAAGCAGTTCTAAGGTGTGCCACATCGCGTATTTCCGGGAGAAGATCCAACTGTTGTCGTAGCTTTTCTTCGTTGCTTTTCGAGTCGAAAGTCTTGACTCGAGGGTTCGGAATTCCGATATCAACGGGAATGACAGCCTTGGTGCCGAAACATAGGTTATATGGAGTTTCTCCAGTTGGAGTACGCGAAGTTGTGCGATAGGCCCAAAGGACGTTGTGCAGCTCTTCTACCCATTGCCCCCCAGCCTTCTCAAGTCTAGTTTTCAATCCTTTGAGCACAGTACGATTCGTCACCTCTGTTTGTCCATTTGTTTGGGGGTGTGCCACAGCAGTGTGCACCAACTGAATGTGAAGATCTTTGCAGAATGATGTGAAAACCCTTCCAGTGAATTGAGTCCCATTATCAGTGATAATCTTCGCAGGAAGCCCAAAGCGACAGATGATGTAGAAAACCATTATCAGTGATAATCTTCGCAAGAAGCCCAAAGCGACAGATGATGTTTTTCCAGACAAATTATTTTGCATTTGCCTCAGTGATCTTGGCAAGAGGCTCTGCTTCTACCCATTTGGTGAAGTAGTCGACAGCTAGGATGATGAATTTTTGTTGTCCAGTAGCTATCGAAAATGACCCCATGAGATCTACCCCCATTGAGCGAAAGGCCAAGGACTTATAAAAGAAGTGAGTTCCACTGGCGGTGCATGTATGCATCTTGCTTGATCGTGGGCCAGTAGAAGACTTGCCTCATTATCTTAAGAGCAAGTGCTCTGCCAGCAAGATGCTCCCCGCATATTCCGGAATGAACTTTTTGTAAAGCATAATCAGCTTCAGATGGAGGAAGACACTTGAGAAATGTACCTACAAATGCCTTCTTGTACAATTCATCCCCTATAAGGATGAAGTTGCCCGCCATGCGTCGAATGCGAATTGATGTCGTAGCATCATCTGGCAGTGTTCCGTCTTGGAGGAAAGAGATGATGGGATCCATCCAAGTTGACTACTTTGGGTAATCTATAGACAGTATCTCCCATGGGCCATGGATGCTAAGAAAATGTATCTCCTCAATACACCTTTTATAGAGATCTTCATTTGTTGATGTTGCAAGCTTGGAGAGGGCATCGAATTGGGTGTCATGCTCTTGAAGTATGTGAATGAGCTAGCATGTTTCAGTTTGAGCGAGAAGTGTTTTTACCAGACCGAGATACTGCACCAGTTGTGAGTTATGAGCATAAAATTCTCTTTCTACTTGGGATGCGATGAGTTCAGAATTAATGTATATAATCATGTTTTGTACTTCACAATTGATGGAAAGCTTCAATCCAATGACAAGTGCTTCATATTCGGCAAAATTATTGGTGGCTGAAAATTTCAAACAAAGTTCGTACTCCAAAATGTCTTTCTTTGGGGAGATGAGTTGTATTCCTGCACCAGCTCCTAAGTTTCTGGATGCTCCGTGTACGTATAGTGTCCACTGAGGTGACCGTGGAAGAGAAGAGGGTGGTTCATCAGAGGTAGGGACTGTACATTCTACCACAAAGTCGGC
>NW_018164593.1:890896-891752 GCF_001263595.1 Phalaenopsis equestris
TAAGTTGCACCAGCATTTTTTAACCCGAATGGCATCACCTGATAACAGTATAAGCCCTTATCTGTTTGAAAAGAGGTGGCCTCCTCGTCCATTGGGTTCATCCTTATTTGATTGTATCCTGAGTATGCATCCATAAAGCTTAGCATTTGATGTCCAGACGTGGCATCAACGAGTTGATCTATGCGCGGGAGAGGAAAACTATCCTTCGGGCAAGCTTTGTTGAGGTCTGTATAGTCGACACACATTCTCCATGAACCATTAGCTTTTTTCACCATGACGACATTGGCCAGTCATGCAGGATGGTGTACTTCCCGTATGAACTTTGCTTCGAGAAGTTTGTTAACTTCTTGTTCAATAACTTGTAAGTGGTCTGAGGCAAAATTTCGCTTCTTCTGGATAACCGGTTTGAAGGTCGGGTCTACCTTTAAAGAGTGCATGATTATTTTTGGATCAACTCCAGACATGTCGGCTAGAGTCCATGCAAAAATGTCTTGGTTCCTTTGGAGAAGATCTACATACTCTGTCCTTTTCTCATCGGAGAGTAGGGAACCAAGCTGAACTGTTCTCGAGGGATGTTCATCAGAGATTGGGATTTGAACCAAGTCTTTTACGGGAGAAGCCTGTTGAGATAACATCTTCATCTCGAAGATCGAAGTTCTCTATGCTAAGTGTCATTGACAGGCGTGGCTGAGCTTGTTTGAGGTAGCATGATTGTGCTATCTGTTGATCACCTCGCACAACTCCGATCCCTGCAGGGGTTGGAAATTTGATCTTTAAGTGTGTTATAGAAGTCACGACACCAAAAATTGATTGCAATTGTATCCCGAAGATAGCATTATACGCCGATTCTGATTTG
>NW_018164593.1:891852-936990 GCF_001263595.1 Phalaenopsis equestris
TTCATATATGATAAACAATGTATTATAGGTAACAAAGATATAATTTTTATGACAATTTCAATCCTCATGCATAGAGCCTGAATGTATAAGATAGAGAATTAAGTAGTAATGTAACAGTCCAGCATAGCCAGCCTTTTCAAAGAGAATTCAAATAAGAATAACACGACAAAAAGTGGCTAAGAGATTCAGTTCCACTCTAGGAGAGAATAAACTTAGGCTAAATGATGATGTTGCTAGCAACAAAGACATCAACTATTCTCCCGCACTCCATTGATAGAAAACCAAGAATAAATTGCGAATTGTGTCACACAAGTTTATGCCAAAAATGATACAACTCGTAAAAAAAAAAAAAAAATGAAGTTAGGTTTAGCACCTCACTATAAGTCACCATGATTAGTGCTAACTGATAGACTAATAATGATATACAAATTTTTAATGAAGCAACTTGGGCTAGGCAATCTCTAATCATTCTCGTCAAAATAGTCACCAAGTTTAATATAAAAATGATGTTTAATAATTTTACATCAGAAATGCGTCTATGCAAATCTCAATGATAAATGATTGGATAGATAGAACATGGACAACTCTCCATACGATCGGTCGGTCTGATAAGTTGATCAAATGAAGAAAATGAAAGGCCTAATGAATTTCGCACGACTGCAACAACGTATAAATGATTGGATAGATAGAACATGGACAACTCTCTATACGATCGATCGGTCTGATAAGCCGATCGAATGAAGAAAATGAAAGACCCAATGAATTTCGCACGGCTGCAACAACGTCTACTTCACTGTAACTACAATTAAGAAAATCAGCAGTCAGCTAAGATGAGGTTCTTCAATATAAACACATAACCAAAGGTAGAGTGCTTGTCAGATTACGATAATTCACCCTCCACCCGAGAAAATAATCCATCCCAAGGAAGATGTGTCTGCACAGAATAGGCGATCGAAGATCACTAAGTCAAACGAATGATATTTGGTCGGTCAAATGAATCTTGGACTACCGAATGAACTCTAGACAACCAAATTGGGTAGTTACGATTGTAATTTAGTATTTAAGGCATTTACATAAGTATATCAATGCTAACAACAATTATAGGGTCAAAATAAATGTTATTCAGTTATAAATGTGCAAATATAATAGCTCATTAATTATAGTATCGTCCCCTTTTTAATAAGGGCAACTATGTAATTTACCAAGTCCTACCTATAAGCTATAAATAGAAGACTCATTTTCAAGAAAAGGGACTTCGAACGGAATTCTCACTAAAAATATAAAGAGCGTTTGAATCTTTTTTCTTTTTTCTTTTATCCGACTAATGGTCTATTCCTTGGATGTGATCCAGAGAAAAAATTAGAATTCAAAAATAATTCTTTTAATGAATTATGATTCATTACATCAGAAATGCATTTATCATTGATCTATTGGTCCAAAAGGATAAGAAAATATAAGATGTATTTAAGTGAAGAGGTTAGGTGGGTTTCTAGAGATTGAGCAATAAGAAAAATCATTTATAAAAATATGACTATAATGGCTAGAGGTTTCTATGATGAGTAGTATTTTCTATTGAGCCAAAAGATTAAAATATTATTATTCTTTTGAATTACGTTGTTGAGGCGAGATGTATAGTTATCATAAATGGAAAAGATTTTATGTGTTCCCCATTAGCTTTATGTTCTAAGTGTATTTGAATGATGATAAATGAAACTTCTTGGAAGTGGAATTGTCATGATAGGAAAACTTAGAACATACTTTATTAATCGAGAGATGATGCAACCTTTGTGGAAACATGGTCTTATCAAATAGATAATAACAATCCAATTAAAATCTTTCAATCGTTAGAGGGCACGAGTCATTTCAACAGTCATGAGTATTATATATTTTATTAATAAGTGTTAGAAGTCAGCAGAGTAAGGTCTCTAAGTTGAGACATGGAGAACTAGATATTTGAAGAAAGAGTAAAGCAAGCTAAACTAAAGGGGTCACATATAACTAGAGAATATGAATCTCTTTTAGAAAATCATATAGAACTTAAGGCGGGGTTAGCTTTGAAGTTAGATGGTAATTAAAAAGAGTTCAATATACTTCTAAGTGTTTGCATATTTCTTAGAAAAGCTTAGCCAAAATAACAACATTATCAACATATTGTGTATAAGAAAAATAAATTTTATTGTTGATGGACATAGAAGTGAATTAAGGTTGTTGGATACTTTTCTCTAACATATTAGAGAAGTCATCCATGATTAAATATTAAAATAGATGTGAGGTTGACATCCATCTTATGAAGAATCAATAGTGTATAATTAAAAAAACCTTTCAAAGAATGATTGAAGTACATAGATAAATGAATGTTGATAATGCAAACTTTAATCCAAAATATAAAAAAGGAAGATAAATTCCTTCTCCAAGAGTTTTCTAATAATGAAATCTTTATTTTTATTTTTGAAAACTTTTATTAAGTCTAGTTTGACACAAAATTATTTAGTAAAACTTCATTTGGAAGAACGATGTTATTAGTATAACCTCCTTTTAAATAAATGCAACCTAGCTTCATGAATGATAAATGACACAACTCTAATTCTATTTGCTAGCAATTTAACCATAATGTTATAAATATTTTATTAAGAGTGTTGCATAAAGAGATATGTATAGTTTAAGATAAAGCCAAATTGTGAGGACTTATAAGTAAGGGCTACGGGTATGGCTTTGTCATTATCAAAAAGTTTGCTAGTAAAAAAAAAATCTTTCTTGCAGCACAAATACCCTACCCAGTAAACGATCAAGTGTTAACGAAGAATTCAAATATGTCATCATTTGGCCTCATAGTTAATTTTTGGAGCTAAAAAAGAAAATAACCTTTTTGTTGTCTTAAATGTGGCAATGAGATTGATTAGAAGATGATGATTAGTTTTGTAAGCAATACGATATAGGGGAAGTTATCTCTTGAATCAAGGTTATTAAAGTAGTTGCTAGTAATGTTAATAATACCAAAGTAGGATGAGAGCTCAACATTATAAGTAGATAAAGTCTGCATGAAATTCTTATTATTACAACATTTGATCCTTTCAACTTTGAATTTATGATTTTCATCATATGTAGATCATTAAATTTTTTTTTGTCATATTGGATGATCAAAATCTTAGATTCAAAGCAATACTTTTTTTAATTATGAAAATTGAGTAATTTGTTATGGGGGTGATTAACAAGATTAACATCCAATTGGTGGTGGATATGTTCTTTATCAATCGAGACATCTTTAAGGGAATTAGATGAGAAATTCTTAAAGTTCTAGAGGATAGCTTTAAGGTTAGTCTTGATATTTTTTTTAATTTCTTTCTAAGTAAAAATATAGGAAAGAAGCCTTTACTTGCGTTATGGTGAAGTTAAATTCAAGTGAAGTAGGCCAAAAATTTTTAAAAGAAATATGTGCTTAAGAGCATGTACAAAAACATTCTTGACAATGATTAAGAAGTGGTTTGACCAAAGAGGATTTACAACTCTATAAGAGGATAAGGGGTAAAATTAAAATTAATTATATTTTATGAGGTCGGGAAGCAGAATATGAGATTCTAACATCAAGAAACAAAATTTATACTATGAAAAATTTGAATGTTCTAAGCAGCAATTGAGGTTTCAACAACAAAATAATAATAATCTTCATCATGAAAACAACTAAAGCATACGACATAATGGATTTTTTGTTGGAAGATCTCTTTGGCATTACTTTTGGGTCTTTATATGGTTTTATAAGCATTTTAGGCAATTAAATGATGACTAGATGGAGGGGTTCGAGCAGTACGCAAGACTCATCTAGGGATTTTAAATTAAGGATTTTGTTTTGGGAAACATAGAGGCATTAGTATTAGAAGAGAGAAAGAGAGAGATAATTCTTATTGTTTAAGATGGAGGGAGAAATATTTTAAGGAGCATTGAGAAGAACGGTGGAATAAGAAGGTAGTTTTTATTTATCCAAATAATTAGGCCCTGCAATAGTGAATCTTTTTTTGTATAGTGCTTTACTTTTAATATGACTTTGCGTAAAAAGAGGATGCAAATGCACAACTGATCCCTCTTATATTCTATAATAATCTTCTTAGGCCTGAACTTACTTGGAACATAATTTTATTCTTAAGAATTTTCTTAACTTCAATTGATTTCTCTTGGCACTATGCCATTTTTTTTTTCTTTTGGGATAACAAAATTATATATCTCTTCTAAATATCATTCTTAATTTTCAAGACCTCTTAGTTTATTATTCATGTTTCTTTTGGAGTCATTAATCTTTTGATCAATGAGGTTCAAAAGAGTATGGTCATGCATATCAAATTACCATAAATTATCATCAAATCTAACTCGATCTATCATCTCCCTTATTGGTAAGCATTGTTTGCTATCAAATACTTTTAAAATGATATTCATATCTCCCCCCTAAACTCTCCTTCCTAAAACCTCTCTTAAGTCTTAACGTAAGACATATTTGATGCTCCATCACTTGATCATGCCATATCCATTAGTCATTTCCTCTACAAATATATGTATCATCTTCTTACTATTTTCACCTATTTGTAATCTCTCTTGCAACATAAATGGCCCAAACAAAAAAAATGTGATTATACCATTTATCACTTAATAATTTCAACTTTAGTTGATTAATACATTAAATTAACATGCTGGATGCAAGACTACCCTCTTCTAATATATAAATGATTGCCTTTGCAGCTCAATTCAATTAGATTGGTTGACCCTATAAATTATGATTTAGCCATTGATAAGATAGGCTGATCAAAATACTGTAAATAATTGGAATTGAATCAATATGATTGTTGGTATAATGTAGACAATTATGATCAATGATGACATTAATGAACTAAAGTGATCGTTCACCATTCTAATTGAGTTTAGGAAAGCTCTTTTTTCATTAATTAATTAAAAAGTTGAGAATGCAAAGTGATGTGCATTGTATTAATTTGTTCTATAATGATTGTGATGGAAATAGTGAGGATGTGAACATAGATAATGGACGACAGTTAAGTTATTATAATTCAGTAATGATGTTGTCAATTAGGTGATGGTGGTCGGATCACAACTATCGGATGACGTTAATGATCTAATTGATTTAATTATAGATTAGGAAAGTTTGCTTGCATGCATGCGTCCATCCATTCAGCCATGCATCCATCCATGCATCCATCCATGCATACATGCATTCATACATACATACATACATACATATATATATATATATATCTATATATATTATCTTATTTTTTATATTTATTTATATTTTACCTTTTAAAAATTTAAATAATTGTATTTTTTGTGATGAAAATTTTAGCTGGTATATATATAAAACATAAAACTTAAGTGTCAAATATATAAATACATAAAAGATAGACCGCGTAGAAATTTCTTAGTCTTGAAATATATATATTTCTCCTTTGAAAAAGCGTCCATGAATAAAATAGTTTATTTATTTAAAAAACTTATTTGACCGGTCAACACCATATTTTTTTTGCATGATTTAAATACTAATCACGTGTTAATTGCCATTTAATTAACTTTTATATAATAATAGATATATTGTCCTTATTTTTATATTTCCTTCTTGACTTCAAACACTGTCAAGCTGAACGCCGGAAAAGATAATGTAATAATATAAATTTCTTCCTGCTTTTAATATTTTATATTAAATTAATATTTGTTTAATTATCCCCTGTGCGATAATGACACAATATATGATAATAAATACAAAATATTAGTATTTAATGGATTATAAGCATGATTTAAACATTGTCATGGAAACACCATCAAATCACCATCATGTAGAAAAATTATTGCCTTTGGACAACAGAAGCGATATATGAATCGATGGGATGAAAGAAATCTCACGCGATCAGTATATTGTGTTCGTTGTCCGGACGCAATCGACGTCCAGAGTAATTTCTGCGTCATATGACAGTAGTTATCCAATCACAGCTCATTGCTTACCGCCTCACCAGCATTTTCCATTGCTTTCATAAGATGTCAAGTTGATAACTATCTACCTTCTTGTAATTTCACGTCTTCGTCTTCGTATTTGGAATCAGTCAAAGTTTCATATCTCACGCTTACGTAATGAAATTATTTTAACTAAGTCAGGCCCCTACGGTTTTCTCGCTTTGAAGTTCAATGTAAAAGAGCTTTGGTTTCTCTTTTGCTCTCTTTTGATCGATTTATTTGTGATCGTTGTGAGAAACTCGATTGCATAACCTTTTTATTTCACAGCTATAAATTTTTTTTATGCTGATAATTTTGGTCTCATATGTTGGAAATAATCCAACTAGGGCTGTCAAAAAAGCCCGTTGTTCGTGAATAGTTCGTGCTCGGTTCGTTAATGAGTTCGTGTTCGATTCGTTTGATAAGTAAACAAGATGAAACGTGAACAAATTTTTTTCGTTCGGTTAGTTTAATAACTAAACACGAACAGTGATGTGTTCGTTCATGTTCAAATCGTTATTGTTCGAAATATAAAATAATTTAAAATAATTATATATATATAATTTATGATATTTTAAAAATTAAATTTTATAAATTATAATATATAATAAATTAATAATAATAATAATATATTGATATACTATATTAGTAATATAGTAATATAGATATTATATATTTATATATTATAAGTTATATAATTAATATAATATATTATTTATATATATTAATATTAGGGATGTCAAACTGGCTCGTCATTCACGAACAGGTCGTGTTCGGCTCATTCATTAAGAAACGAACACGAACGGTGACTTCACGAACAATTTCGAACACGAGCTTATTTCAAACAAGCTAAATTTCAAACGAACCGAACACGAACACGAACACAAGCTCTGTTCATTCGTGTTCGGTTCCTTTACACTCCCAAATCCAACTTTGGTAAACTCTAAAAACGCCCATTTGATGGCCAATGAGCATATTGCATATAATAATGGAGCATTCTGCTCCAACACGTACCATTTCAGAAAACTATATATGGACTGGAAATATCAAGCATATTTTTTTTCCTCCCTTATAAGCACATCCTTGCTAATAAAAGTGTATCAAGTCCTTCGTTGGAAGAAGACATCTATAGGATGGAGCCTCAGAATGACCTAATTTTTGTGTGCGGATTACTGACATACTTTTAAGTCCCGCGGACGTTATTCCTGAATTATTTTCAGATTATTTCTTTGTTATTTTCAATAATACTGAAATAATCAAGAAATAACTTTATTTTCAGGTTATTTCTTTGTTATTTTCAATAATACTGAAATAACCAAGAAATAACTCGCGGTTTTTATTTTTGGGTTATTTTTGGATTATTTTGGAATTATTGAAAATAACCTAGAAATAACCTGAAAATAACTCAAGAATAATCTCCGCCGCACGTAGAACTACGTCAGGAGCCCGGACAGAAAATGCGCTCCTCAAAATGAAATCCTTTAGCATTGGTAAATGGCCCAACAACCAAAGTCACACAAAAGAGAAATTTAAGTGTTTGGGATTGTTTGGTAGCCGCTTTTAAGTGAATCCTTCCCTCCGTTTCCCCAAACAACCCGTTTATGTAAAAGTTGAAGTTTAGGTGTTGTATAAGTAATACATAAAAAATGTGTGGTTTCTACATAAAAATTACAACATAGGTGTTAGCTACGCAATACATAAGAATTGTGATTTGTACGTAAAAATTATAGTTTTGGGGGATTTAAATCACTTAGGATTTAGTAAATCTGAACGTATAAGATTTACTAAATCCTAGTAACTTAGATCTAATTAGAACATGTTTGGAGGTAACCTAATAAACTAATGAAGTTGTGGAGATGAGAATACTTTGATTTATTAGTGGCTTTATAGTTGAAGAGAAAATGAGAACGAAATATATTCGTGAAAGTATTGGTGTAGCTACAGTGAAAGATAAGACTAGAGGTAAAGTTTATATCAATGTTCGCTGTTTATTGATTTCGACGGTCCTAACACCATGAATAGGCTGTTATCGGGATTGGAGAAAGACGTCTTAGATGGTTTGGTCACTTTAAATATCATACACACCGTGTCAGATCAAAAGTTAGTAGGATCGATCCACAATTTGCTTTCGCATGTCGGGTAGGTTTGCGGATTTAGCGTGAACAACAACAATCGCTCCAAAATTAATTTTGGAACAAATTTCTTTCGAACCGGCCTCTGATTGGTTTAAAATCAGATCGTTTAATATTATATTGATGTTAGGTATGTCAAAGATCATTTAATCCATTAAGACGTCTCTTTATAATATTGTGTACAACTGTAGCTACTCCAACCTTATCACAGGCATATTTGTTTCATTTTTTTGTTTTCAATTGCAAAGTCAATCATAGAACTAAGCATTTTCGTCCCCGTAGCTTCTTACGCGATTAACTACACACCTCAAAATACTTTTTTAAAAGAAGATATTTCATAAGATGTAAAAGTTGTTACTGTTTTCTCCATTGTGAAATCTACTTTCCATTACCAAAATGAAAATTCATTCCAAAATCTAATTTGTCAGTTTTAAAATAAAAATTTACTCCGAAATCTAATTTTCATCGCCATAAAGTTCACTTCATATATGTAAAAACTCCTCACAAGCACTAATTGAACATTCAACAAAAGGAATACAACTAGTGGGGGAGCAATAACCTCCTCCATTATCCTTTATACTTATAATGCGAGCTTCACAACACTCAATAAATCCCATGTTAATATTTTTTAGGGCTATTCAAGATGATGAGATTATTAAGTGGCCATATTTATTGAAATTTGACTAAATAAATCTCTAGTAATATTGTCACTTCAAGTGGGGTTATTGGTTGGCTTGACATCTGTATCTCGATTAGTTTGGGCAAAAATTAACTAATCCACAAAATGGTATCCTCTATTGTAGGGTAACAAATACATAAGTAACAATAAGTAACTACAAATGATCTATTAAATTAAAATGTTTATTGGAATTTTACTATTATTTAATGAAATCCTCATTAATTTTTAAAAATTAATACGTAAGAAATCATATGACAATTGCTTCATTACTTTTGATAACTCAAACCTAGAGAGGGTTCAAATCTTTCTTCAAGACATACTCATCATCAATGCACATCGCCACCCATACTGTCATGGTAAGAAAATTTTAACTAATAATTGGAGCTCCATCGATGTCGTATTATGCTCCACGCTCCTCAGCCTAGTCCTCATTAAGAAGAAGCTTTAAATTTCAATCAAATGTTCATACAAGTTTGATTATCAACTTGTAAAAGTGAAAAGAATAACCACATTTTCATTATGCTTGGGGAGTTCCCGCAATATATCTCACTCAATCTAGCTAGTTCATGATAGTTAAGTCAAATTTAGCACACAAAGCAATGTTTAGGAAGCCCTTCCAATCAATTTTCAATGTTATTTCCCCTATTTCACACCTAAAGACGAAATTCATAACCTTAACTAAGATTGGCATAACATATAAAAATTAATTGGTAGCACAATCATGGCATCTTAAATAAGCATAACCATGTTAATCAGTAGCCCTTCATATAACAAATTTTGAACACTTATGAAAAATTTGATTCACATTCCACTATCAGATGAGTATTTTATTTGAAAAATACAAATTTGTTCTTAGCTCTCTCACAAGTGATCACATATTCCTTCAAGATAGACCAAAAATTTAAGCTAGTCATGATTAAGAAAAAAAACCGAACCTTACACTTGAAGGCCTTCCAACAATTGAAGAATAATTCAATTGTTTAATTGTTTTACCTTGTATATATCAACTTATTAATGTCATATGTGGATACAAAATGCTTAATTGTTTTACTTTGGATACAAACAAATAAGAGTGAAACAATTAGATGAAGAGATGATTTTTTTTTCAAATGAATAATGGTTTATACAACAATAAAGTAATACCTTTTAGCTTAAAGAGTGCTAGTACAATATACCAATATCTCATGAACAAATTTTTCTAGGATTTTATATGATGTGTCATCGAAGTTTATGTTGATCATTTGATAGTGGAAATTCTACAATAGTCAAAATAAATCGTTGACTTATAATAATATTTTTGACCTCCTTCAACATTATAATAAATAACTCAAGCTAGTGAAATACACCTTTAGAGTCACATTAGGAAAGCTTCCTAGATTTATGCTCACCCACCATAAAACTCGAGCTAGTCCGGAGAAACTCAATGTAATTGAGAAAATGACACTTTAGGAATATTAAAGAGGTACAACACATGTAAAGGAAGATAATTATGTTTTCTCATTTTCTTAGCTTGCTCTAAAGATAAATATTTTCACTATTCAAGACATAGAGAGGAATATAGAATATTAGTTTTAAATGGGTGAATGAATTTTAAGCTTTTTTTGAATAACTCAGGGCATACATGGTCACACAACCCCTATTATTAAGACCCGTCTAAGGAAAAATATTATACTTGCAGCCTGTTATTTTCTCTCATGTACTAAGCTTAAACTTATAAATGAAAGAAAATTTTAGCAACAATCAACCATATTTTATGTTAGTAAGTTATTCTTTGACATAGAATAAATTACTCGTTAAAGTTTTTAATACTAAAGCTACACATATCGACCATTTAAGAGCCATTATGCAAAAATTAGAAATGTTTAAATGTATAATTAAATTGTTGATATAACTAAGAGAGTTCATCATATGCTTCTTTCATTGTCTAATATCAAGTCATTGCCATTGATAGACCTTATGGTAGAATGCAGAATTCTTGCTTCTTTTGAGCCACTTACTCTCCCTCACTTATCACCCTTGTAGATATCATATTGATGTAGCTTTAGAAAACTTTAGCGTTAATAACATGATTCTACTTGCACCTTATAAGGATGGACTAATTTAAAAGTTATTGCAGCTAATAATGTCATCAAATATGCCACTCAACTTAAAAAGAAGTATGAGGTTCTCCTAATGGGCTAAGGCTTGTTAGTGACTATTAAGTCAATAACTTGGCGGTTTATATCAACTCTCAAATTTTTAAGTCAAGAGAGAATTTGGCATCCATAACTCACGACTAATGTAATACCAAAATTGGTAAATTCACTCCTCGCTCGTATCAAGATGAGTCAAATCATCCAAATACTTTTGAAGAAAATTACTTTGGTTGTTGCCCTCTACAAGCTTACTACTTTGATAACTAGAGATCTCTATAAGAGAAGGTGCGTCAAAGTGATATACCTTTTTAGTGTGCAAGACCCTTAAGTAAAATAATCCATTAATAAGTCATGAAAATACTCTTAGATTGACATTATCATTTTCTTTCTATAGACATAGATGTTACCAAATGGCACCGTTCCTACTATTCACTTCTAATGATAAGCTGCAAATTTTAATATTATTGGTAGTGATTAAACAAGCAAGTATTTATCATACTATACCTCAAAATCCTTCACCATCATAACAAATTTTGCATTACGAGAAGACTTTTTCATAATATTAGGAAAAAAAATTTAGAGGGAAATTAAAGGACTCATCTTCAAGATTATGATGCAAAGATTTTATTGGCCAACAATTGTGTTCAAATCTATTTGGTACATATACTTATAACCTATTATCAAGTAAACACGAAAATCGAGGTTAGTGATCAAACTATACTCAAAGGATTAAAAATATGCTTTAGGAAGACAAGGAGGAATGTACTAAAAAGTTGCATAATGTTCACGAGGCGTATTATACTTCCTTATGAATTTCATTATGTGAGAAGTTTTATAATTTATGCTTTGATACAAATTCTTTCATTGCAACTAACATCAAGATTCTAAGCTCTATGGTTCATACCTTTAATACTACTAGCATGAAAATAAACTTTGCAATAACTTGGATTTTCTCCTAAGGATTCATAACATGGCCCTGCTTAGGATCACCTCTCATCACCAAATAGTAGTCTACCATCTCAATTGAAGAGTTAAATTTTGATCTATTTCTGTTGAGACATGATTCTATGCAGTCTTGAAGCAACTTGGAAAATAACTTTAGTGCAACAGACTCCACTCTTTTAGAAGGGCATTTATGTGATGACAATTATGATTAATCTCGGGACGCTCAGGCTTAAGGTTCCTCAAAATTTTTTTTCTTAAATCTAAAATATTAAAAAAAAATCTTTGTAAATATTATTAAAAACTATTGATACACAAACTTAGTAATTTTTAGTTTCTTATGGTATTTAATTATTGTTATGTCCATGAAAATAATAAATTATATTATTTTCAAACTTTTTATGATTAAAATTCTTATTTTATGAGCAAGATCATAATCTTGACTTAAAAAGGGGAGTCGTAATCCAAAAAGAACAAACTCTCCACTTCGATTATTACATCTCCATTAGGGCATAATCAATCTCAAGGAATTTGGTATAACATCTTCCATATAATTTAATATTATTGACTTATACCCTTCTACACGACCTCAAATAAAAAAAAAATGATGAATTTCTCTTGACCTTTTTCGCATGGGTCATCATTAGTAAGCAAAACTTTGATAGATAAAATTAGATAAATAAAAAATCTTTTATAGATTTTTCTTAACATATTCCATACAGATTAATGTCATCGAGTAATGCTCTAACACATAACTCGGATAAGCCAAAAATCTTAGTACCCTTCCCTCAAACTCTTCCACATAGGCTAAATAGTTTATGAATTAATCTTTTATTGATAAAAAAATTTTGATGAATTTTTCTTGGCCTCTTTTGCATTGGCTAACATTGCCAAGAAATACTTTGACAGAAATCTTATATAACTAAAAAAATGTTTTACATATATTGGTCATTCTCTTTCACATAAAATAAGATCGTCAAATACTATTGTGACAAAAATCTAGATTGATAAAAACTTTTAGTGGACTTCTTACAATATCTTTGTTTATAGGTTAAGGCTTGAAGTGACATCTATCTCTAACAATTTAAGAAAGATCTTTGAATCCTAAACTTCTTTTTGAACCATTTTGAAATTTGTTGTGCATTTTCTTTTTTTCTTTAGCCCTTTATACATTTGAATAAAATTTCCTCCATAAATCAAGCAGTTAAAGTAGTTCAATCTAATGCATGATCTTTAGGAGACCTAGAGATAATATATCACTAAGGGCCCGTTTGGGACAGCTTATTTAGGTGTGGCGGCGTTTTCAAGACGCCGCCTTAGTGTTTGGAAGTCGTGTTCGTGCGGATTATCCCTGCCGCAGTGCGTTAGCTTATCGAAATTTCTTAAGGGCCTTCGACGCGGGCGAAGACCTACGTCCCGCTTTTAGCTTGTAACATTGCCTTAGTTACCCCTGTTCTCCCTCGCGCTCTCCCTTCCTGGATTCGTCACCCTAGAGGAGATCAGACCGTATTCCTTTCGATTTTTCTTTCTGATTCTCAAGGTATGCTTTCCCTCACCGTCAATTTGTAAGGAATGCTTCCTCTAGAGCAATTGAATGTCGGTGGGCGTGAATGATTCTTTGTAGATGATCGAACGTCGTTTTATTTTGGTGTGAATGGTTCTTTGTGGAGATCGGACCGCAAGCCTTGTTTTTTTTTTCTTCCTTGAACGAAGATTTTCGTCTTCTTTGTTTTATTTTGAACTCATTTGTGGAGATCGGACCGCAAGCCTTGTTTTTTTTTCTTCCTTGAACGAAGATTTTTGTTTTCTTTGTTTTATTTTGAGCTCAAACAATGCGAATGATTCTTTGCCCTAGAATTCATTTCGTTTTTTGTTGGGCGTAAAGAAAAGTTTGGAGAATGGATTCCTTATATCGGGGCCGAACTTCGTTTTGATTTTTGCTGCTCGTTTCAATTTTTGCTGATTGTTTCAGGACCAAAGAACAATATCTTTACTCTTCTTCTTATTATTTCAATTGGAAAAACAAGTATTTTTTCATGAAGTGAGGAATAATGCTGCTTGATTCATGAAAATGCTTAAGAGCTGCAATTAATTCTTGTTTTTAGGAAACATAGGTATGAGTTTGATTCATGAAAAGCTGCTATTAATTCCTGTTTATGTGCTGCATATATATGCATTCATTGCAATCCCCATTGGTGGCAAATGCCATCTTCCTTGGTATGAATTATGACTTTGATGCAAGCTATGGAAGTTTATTTGGTTATATAATTGAAGATTATCTTCTATGCTAGCTTAATAGCTTGTATTTCTAGTGTTTTAAACCCGTATATACCTTGTCATTGAGAGGATTCCGACAGTGATCGTGTTATGATACCCAGGCTGACAGTGATCGTGTTAAGCCCGACAGTGATCGTGTTAAGACGGTTTCCCAAGAGGACAGTGCCGTTGAAGAGAGACGACATCAGAGTTTTAAACTAAACACAGTGATCGTGTTATGATACCCAGGCTGACAGTGATTGTGTTAAGCCCGACAGTGATCGTGTTAAGACGATTTCCCAAGAGGACAGTGCGTTGAGGAGAGACGACATTTTAAACTAAACGTCACAAAGTGGTGAGCAGTGTATTTTAATTTCTGTAACTGAACTGTAATATTTTGAGACATCTATTTTATCTATAATTTTTCATAAACAGTTCTGTTGTAAACAGCTTAACAAACAGGGGCATAATGATCATTTATCCATCAACAGCTCTCAGTATGTTGAACTGTAATATTTTGAGACATTTGTTTTATCTATAATTTTCCATAAACAGTTCTGTTGTAAACAACTTAACAAACAAGGGCAGAATGATCATTTATCCAACAACAGCTCTCAATAAGTTGTTCTGAATAAACTGTCTCAAACAACAAGTCAGATTATTCTGATAATCTGCAGATTCTTAGATTATAGACTTTGATGCAAGCTATGGAAGTTGATTTGGTTATATAATTGAAAATTGAGGCTTGGTTCATGAAAATACATCTCAAATTATTACGATATTGTTTATTCTCCTATGCTAGCTTAATAACTTGTATTTCTAGTGTTTTAAACCCATATCTACCTTGTCATTGAGAGGATTCCGACAGTGATCGTGTTATGATACCCAGGCTGACAGTGATCGTGTTAAGCCCGACAGTGATCGTGTTAAGACGGTTTCCCAAGAGGACAGTGCCGTTGAAGAGAGACGACATCAGAGTTTTAAACTAAACATTTTAATAATTTTAATTGTTATTGTAATTGTATTTCTTCTTATTTTATTTGTTTTGATACTCACAAAGTGGTGAGCAGTGTATTTTAATTTCTGTAACTGAACTGTAATATTTTGAGACATCTATTTTATCTATAATTTTTCATAAACAGTTCTGTTGTAAACAGCTTAACAAACAGGGGCATAATGATCATTTATCCATCAACAGCTCTCAGTATGTTGTTCTGAATAAACTGTCCCAAACAGCAAGTCAGATTATTCTGATAATCTGCAGATTATTAGATTATCAGAATAATCTGTTTATCAACATATTATAAATAATCAACAGCTACCCCAAACAGACCCTAAATCCTGAAGTCATTTTTAAACATGTTGCTTTGCTTTCTCAGTCATCCTAGTACTGGTTTCTAGAATTAAATAAGTCCTAAAAACAAATTTTATAATTTTTCCATTTTATTCTAGAATTCTTAAGCTTTCTCTTAGAATGGCCATATATTTTTCATAACTAACAATTTTGAAATTAAATTCCCTTTTATTGGTGCATTATTTGGGATGTATATGTTAATCATTACATTTCATTAACCTTTAATCACTATAATTAACTTAAATTAATATCAATTTAATTAGTTCTTTTGATTAGCAAATTTAATCAAACTAATTAGCGGATTATAAGCAGCCTTTAAATTAATTAATAAAATATTTTAAAACCCATTTTTTTATCAAACAAATGGATTAAACTTGAGAAAGAAACATTTAAAATTGTTAGGAGGAAGCTGTGGAGATGAGATAACGTTATCACAAGGCGAGCAAAGCCAACCCTTTCCCTCTAAGCGAAGTTGAAATCACTACAGAGCTCGTCTCCGCGGCCATGGAGCTCTCCCTCCCCGCACTAGGGCATCAGCGGCTCCTCAGCTCTCTATCTAGTTCTAATCAGTTGCATTTCTTCCGTACATCTGCTACTACTCATCTCTCTCTCATTCTGCATCCCCTTCATTTTCTCTAAGTGTCACTCACCTTAGGGTTTTTGTGGCTCAGCAGCGAAGCACCGTCGTTCGGATCGGAAGTCTTCTTCTGTTTTGTATTGTTTCTGCTCCAGAAGTGCTTTCTTCTCTGAGTCCGGGGGAAGGAGAGCATTGGTTGGTCTTATTTTTGCCGCTGGTTAGCCTTTGAATTATCTTTCATTGCCTTTTCTTTTCCCTTGCTCTTTTCAGCCGCTTTATGCAGCTCTTGCTAGTCATTTTAATTTGCTGAGTGTATTGTTTCGATGCTTAGTTAGTAAGACCAAATTTATGGTACAGAACGAAGAAGTGCGATTGTGAAATTTGGTTTCTATCGGTATGGTTAAGCAGGCTTGAGGAAGATTTGTTATTTATTGTTTTTTTTTTTGGTTTACCAAATTGAGATGGATTGTTTTTGGAATTGTGACTGTTGAGAAGGAATGTAATTTAGGGTTTAGGTGGAGTGTTGGCCTGAGGAAGGGTGATCAAGAGAGGGAGAGAAATGAGAGAGAGAGAGAGAGAGAGAGAGAGAGAGAGAGAGAGAGAGAGAGAGAGAGAGAGAGAGAGAGAGAGAGAGAGAGAGAGAGAGAGAGAGAGAGAGAGAGAGAGAGAGAGAGAGAGAGAGAGAGAGAGAGAGAGAGGAGGATGACTTCCCCCGGCCAAGGGAAAAATGGGGTGTTCCCTGGCCCGTAGACTCATTTTATTCCATAAAATTAGAGGTGACAAATGAGGAGCCCTAAAAAAAGTCCCCCTTTTACAGCTTGTAGCCCTCCTATTTATAGAAGATAGGTGGGGTAAAATGTGCAAAAATTACATATTTGGCTATGCTTTGAAGAGAGAAGCAATAGACATTTTAGTCCTTATTTCGACCGTTGGATCGTCTGGAGATCGATGCAGAATTTCATGTCCATATTTCTTTCTCTTGATCCTGGTGACATTCAATGCATAAAAAAATAAGTGACTTATATATGAATTTCTTGAAGATGATGGTTGCTTCATAATGACTATCCAGCTGGCCGAAGGAGAGAGTTAGTTGGCTGACTGAAACGAGGTGGTTGAGGAAGAGAGCCTGACCGATCGACTAAAGTAAGGTGGTTGAGAGAGAGAGCTTGGTCGGTTGACTGAAGTAGGGTGACCGACTACTGGATTGCCTCAAGATCCGTGCAGACCATTTTTGAGTATACATATTGAGTTTCTCAATTTCCTTGCTTCTTATAGTGAAAACTGCAATAAGAACAAGAAAATTTATAAATCAAACAAGTCTTGAATTTATAATTTGTTAATGATACTCCCTGCTAGACGCTTTTCGTGCTTTGTTCTGATAGCTTTGTCATCATTTGCTAAGTCTGTCATTCTGGCGTTTTTCTTGTTGGAAGGAAGTTGTCGGGTTTGGATGGGCGGTCAGAGTAAAAGTTGGCTGTCAGAGGAAGAGTCAGTCGTCGAAAGAAAGGTCAGTCGAGGAAAATTCTAAGCGTTGCTTGCCTCAGAGGGGAGTCTTGTAGTTGCTCGCATCGGAGGAAAGTCTTGTATTTGCTCACCCCGAAGGCGAGTCTTGTAGCTACTTTCCCGAAGGGGAGTTTTAGTGATGCTCGACCTGGAGGGGAGTCTTGTCGGTGCTCGCCCGGAGAGGAGTCTCAGAGTTGCTCGCCCCTGAGGGGAATCTTGGAGATGCTCGCTTCGGAGGGGAGTCTTGGTGATGCTCGCCTTGGAGGGGAGTCTTGGTGATGCTTCTCCTGGAGGGAAGTCTTGTGATGCACCCGATCAGACGCCCTTGGTGTTGTTTTCTATTGTTTTGTTATGTTTTTGATCGATCAAACACTCTTGGTGTCATAATTGTTTGTTTCGTTATGCCTTAAACTAATCAACCACTTTTGACGTCGTTGTCGGTTGTTTCGTTATGCCTTTGACTAATCGTATGCACTTGACTTTGTTGCCGGTTGTTTCTCATGCCTCTGATTGATCAGATGCTATTGGCATTGTTGTCGGTTTTTTTATCTGGATTCGAGTTCCCTTAGTGCTAGAAACAAATGAATTGAGATGTTTGCAGGTAAGTATATTATAAGTGTGTAAAAATTAAGTGATATATGAAAATATATAAGAGTTGAGTCTTATGTGAATCTTTCATGGTTGGAAATGGCTGATTGTAGGTGGTGTCAGGAGCACCCGGTCGGATGACAATTTGTTGAAATAGTGATTCTCTTCAAAAGATGCTACAAAGATATTGATAATCTTAAATGGTGACTATAAAAAAATCATACATAAACATTACGATAAAGTCTTAAATGAAGAATAACATAAAATACCACAATAGATCCTACAAAGTAGTGGTGGTTGGTTATCAACGATAAAAGATGCACTTGTCACTCCATAAGTCAATGCAATTCCTATTTGTAATGTATACCACAATTGTAAGAGAGAAGTGAAGACAACGAGAGGTTTTTGCAATATATTTTCCACACAAAGTGGATGATAATCTGATGGTTGCTAGCCATAAACCTAATAATGGAAAGCAAATGGGACAACTTTATTAAATGAGTCGAACACCATTTTTCGACTGTGGTTACAACAATTAGAATTTGAAGGTCCATTTAATTGACTTTTATGGTCGCTTTCAACGACAACATTTCATTTGTAATTATAATAATTCATCGGAATAGAAAAATATTATAAACTCTTAGACCCGACCGATTAATGATAATAAAATCAATTATAAATGAATTTTGTTGTCGTCTTTTGCCCCATCTTCATTATCAAATCTTCCAAGTCCTATTGCTACTGTTATAAGCTTAGTTTTTTTTTTTAAAAAGCCCAAGGGCTAATATATTAAAAAGGAAATGTACAAATATGTTGTATGAGATGACCTAAAAGAAGGCCTAACTCACACAATACAACACACACAAAAATCCAAACAGGCAAAGATACATAAAGATAAAAAAACCAAAAATCCTTCAATAGGTGCAAATGTGCTAAGAAAGTCCCACTTTAGTTCTTTCTCTGCCTCTAGTTCGCGGAAGGGAGTCAGCTAATAAATTGGTAAGGTGCGTATCATTACCCGAAGTAACCAAAATATCATCCATCAGATTTTTGAGCTCAAGTATGTCTCCATTCTTCTTTTTCCTCTTGGATGTGTAGACCTGTCATTCCTCATCCGAGTATTGACTCAATTGATCAATGGATTGGTCCAAAGGTGGCTGGACATGTGTAGGACGTTGCACATCTTGATCTCCCTGAGTCTGAGTAGCATTGACATCTTTTTGGACCTGATGAGGTGGTAGTGAAGCAGCAGATGTATTTTCACTTGTAATATTAGTGATAGGTTCTAGAGCAGACGGAGTCTGAAATCACTTGTAATATCAGTGATAGGTTCTAGAGCAGACGGAGTCTGAAAAGTCTCCCTCGACTCCATGATAGGAGGTTCCGAAGACCGAGGAGCTACAACAATGTGTGGAGACTGAATGATTGATATATTGCTTGCGAGAATAGTAACGTCTTCATATGTATCCTTTTGATGATCGATAGTGTCAATAACTTGGAGCTGATTAAGAGAAATTTAAATCATTGCCTCTATCAGAGCACTTTATTTTTTTGGTATGAGGTGGGGATGTAGACGATGACATTGAGAATTGGAGTGACCAAACATACGACAGTTCGAACAATACGAAGGAAAATGCTCAATATCTACCTTCTGCCAATATCTATGATGCTGTGTGCCCAATCATATTTTTTTCCGAAGCGTAAGCAGTAATGTTTTTTTCAACAAGTACTCTGGCTTCAGATGGACGGGAAAAATTAAAAGTAGAAATGTTCGTTTTGAGCGGCTTATCACAAGCTAAAGTAAGCGTCTTATCACAAGCTAAAGAAATAGAATACAACACTTTTTGAGAAAAATAATAAAATTTCAGATCAGGAAGGCGAATCCAAACCAGAATGATTGGCGATTTCGTCTGTGGGTCAAAAATACATAGATCATTTCAGAATCTTTATTGCAGAATCTTTTTCAGAATCTTTATTGCTCTGTTATCAATCCAGATTATCTTTCTAGCAAATAAACGTGTATAATCTTCTTCATTATTAATTTGAATAAGAATATGTTTACCATCTAATAGTCCAATTTATCACTCCTCAACAAGGTGCATAAGTTCAAATTCCTTGCGAATAAGCTCCATTTTGGGATGACCATATAGAAATTTCCCAACCAAGTTGAATACCTTCAGTGAAGCAAGTTGAATACCTTCAGTTTCTGTAAAAAAGATGGCAGACTTCCCATTTTTCCTACCAGATTTCTTGATGTCCTCCTCCCACTCAAACGATAGAGGAAAATAACACGATTTAGGTGTACCTGAGGCATTGACACTCGTGAGGGTAGCTGCATACGATCTGTTTGAAGTCATCCTCAAAATAAAGGTGTGACTTTAAAAAGAAAACACAGAAAAGTGGCGTCGACAGAAGAAGCTGAAAAGGAGAACACGAGCCGCAGAGCTGAGACGGGAAGCGTAGACCGAAGAAGCTGAAAAGGAGAAACACCGGGAGCCGCACTGCAGAGAGCCGCAGAGAGCCGAGATGGGAAGGAGGCTTAGTTAAATTGAATTAAGTAGTAGTTTTTTTAATTTCAGGGTTTATTTTTGGCTATATTAAATAACAGAAAATAATATATATAAAGATAAGAATTGAGTTTTTCACATGTATGTAAGACTTTTCTGTTTGTTCCCCCATGGTTTTTGGTTGGAGTAGATTGGTTGGCCGAATGGCTGGCCGGAGCCGTGGGTTGGCTGAAGAAAGAAAGAAGATGGTGACGGAAAGAGCCACGCGATCGAGGTGGTAGCCTGGGAGATAGATGCAAAGCGACAAATTGTGAGGATTCTAGATGGATCAGTTTCCTATTTGAGGAGGGAGAACACCACTAAAGGCACGTTGCTTGAGATCACTGATGGTGAGGGAGTTGACGGGGGCGGTAAACAAGTGGAATTGGGCTAATCAGTACAGTCATGCATCCGAGAGAGAGGAGGGCATGCTTTGCGAGAAGTAGTCCGATTGCTGAGGTGGTAATGAGCGACAGAGGGCAAGATTCGCCGGATATGTGGCGATCGGTTGGGAGATGGTTAGTCGGAGGTGACCGGAGCAGCTGTCGATCGGTGTTGATGGCTGATGGGTAGCTTGTTTTTAATAGGTTTTGTTGGGTGCCGGTTTGGACAAAATAAAGTGGCACTTTTGAGAGCTACAAAATTGAGACTTTCACAGTTTCAGATGGAGGTGGAGAGATCAGGTGGATTCAGATAATCGGTCGTCATGGCATCCGATCAGAGGAATGTCGGTCGGAGGGTGATTTGTCGGGGAAATCAAGTTTAACATTTTAAAAATATACAAGAACTGAGTGGCAAGCATGAGAATATAAAAATATATAGGAATTGAGTGTCTTGTATGTAAATCCTTCCTCTTTTGAGTCCCCCAAGCATCGAGCGACTATCGGAATGCATGAACTTGAGGTTGTCGAGTCTCGACCTTATACAATTAGAAATCACCTATCGAAGGCAAAAGATTGACTGAAATTTGGTGGTCGGTCGGAGACAACCAGAATAGCGGTCGACTTAGGAGTGTTGCCGACCGGTGGGTGATTTGCTAGAGGCATTTATAAAAATTGAATAGTATGTAAGAAAATATATAAATATGCAAGGATTGAGTGGTATATATGCAAGTCTTCCCTGTTCCAGGGGCGGTTAGCCAATGGGTGGCAGACTAGAGCAGAGTTGCCTGTTCGACAATGTGGCCAGAGAAGTGTCGCGATCGATCGACAAATACATAGCAAAACGTTGATCGACAAATTAGCCTGGATTTAACCTGAGTGTTACCGGGCACTCATGCTTGGACAACCTAAAGCCCCAGATTTGTAAATCTTGTACTAGTGCTCCATGTCAGCAAAGATGATGTTTGAATTTATCGTCCTCCATTGTTTCAAATAAGAGTGGAACGACTGGAAGCACGTTGCTGGGAAGATAAGTTGAGCAAATTATATGTATGTAAATCTCCCCTGCTTAGTTGGTCGACGAAATAAAGTTCGGACGGAGGGATGAAGTACGGTCGACGAAATTTGGTTGGAGGGTGTGAGAACCCGCCTTGGAATAGAAGAGAGATGTGGAAATGAAGCTTGTGCTAGAGAAGAATAGTGGAGTGGAGTGAGTGAATAAATGAGAGAGAGAGAGAGCTTGGGGAGAGGAAGTGAAGGTCTCGGTTGGAGGTGAAATTGGAAAGAAAGCTCGTAGCTTGAGAGGCGATGGGGAGTGAAAGTACGGGCTGCCTGGGAAGAAGAGGCATGGGGAGTTTGAAGAGGCTTGGTAAGTTTGTGGGGAGAAGAGTTTCATGGCTGCTATGAGCTGACCTGAGATGGATGCTTGAGAGGCGATGGGGATTGAAAGTATGGGTTGCCTCTGTTTCCACTAGATCTAAGGGGAACTATGGAGAAAGAGATGAAGTTTCTAAGTGATCGTCAGTAATGAGGAGTAAAGGAAGTGGATCCACTTTTGTGCAAGTTCCTCTTGTGTGTTCTTTGTTAGGTGTGTGTTTCTGAAGAGTTTTCTTTTTGTGTTAGCTCGTCTTCTTAGTCACAACACGATCTACGCTCACTGTATTTTTAGGGATGTTCTGTCCAAATATGTCCAGTAGATCGTGCCCAATGAATAAAGCGTTGAACCGATGAGAGGTGATCGAGAGAGGGTGATAAATGTGAGAGAGAGAGAGAGAAGATGACTTCGCCCTGCTGGGGGGAAAATGGGGTGTTCCAGAGCTTGTGGAACTATTTAATTCCATAAAATTAGAGGTTATAAATAAGGGGTATCCCAAAAAAATGCCATTTTTACATTATGAATTCCTTTTATTTATAGGACATATGAGGGGTAAAAGATACAAAAATTGCATTTTTGGCTGTGCTTTGAAGAGAGAAGCAAAAAGCATTTTAGTCCTTTTTATTTCGATTGCTGGATCGTCTCAAGATCGATGCAGACTTTCATGTTCATATTTCTTTGCCTTGGTTCTGTTGACATTCAATACATAAGACATTAAGTGACTTATATGTGAATTTCTTGAAGATGTTGGTTGCTTTAGCGTGACCATCCGACTGGTTGAAGGAGAGTTGGTCAGCCGATTGAAGTGAGGTGGCCGAGGGAGAGAGTTTGACCGGTCGACTGAAGTGAGGTGGCTGCGGGAGAGCTTGGCTTGTTGGCTAAAGGGTGTTGGCCGACAACTTGATTGCCTTGAAATCCGTGCAGAGCATTTTTGAATATACAGTTACAATGTTGGTGCCCTTTATATTGTTTATTACTTGATATAAAATTTACTAATCTTTTCTTTTTTTTGTTAATTATATTTTGCATTAGCTGCTGGACTCAAAATGTGTCATGGAGCTGAAGTTGTTTCCTCTAGTAGAAGAGCAGTGAGGAAATTTATTTTATTCATTATATTTTTAGTTGAGCTGTCAAAGGTTTCCCTTGATTCTTGTTTCTCTTTGTTTGCAGCTTAGGGGAGCAAAGATACCTGAGAGTGATTTTACTACCCTCCCAAATGGTCTGAAGTTAGTAATCCATTTAAATCAAATTATTGAACGTATTCATCTCAATCGATCTCTATTCCTTAATTTTCTTCTCCTCCTAAATTTAGCATTCAATTTGTATTTTACTAGTACTTATGATTACAGGGATGTTGAAAGTTCAATTTTAGTTTTCAAATTGCTATAATTGAACAGTTTCTATACAAGAATTTGCTCACTTTAGGCACTTTGTTTTTCTTCCCAAAATTTGCATTAAATCTATATTGTACTGTTGATGATGATTATATTAATGTTGATCATTCGGTTGTATTTTTTTAGTTGCTATACTTCAATTGTTCAATATAAGCGTCTCTTTATTTTAGGCTCTACTTTTTTTCCAGTTAATATACTTCAGATATTTTTACTCATATGAGATTTTTCTTTATCATCTATTCACCATTTGTTTCAGCGGTGGTGTTTCGGTTGGCTTTCTCTTTCTCTCACAGTAGATTTTCTTAATAAGAAAAGTATTTCTTGTTTAGAAATTACTTACTTCATGACTTTCTCAAGGGGTTTGTATCTTTTTTTAAATAATATAGTCATAAAGTCATGAGATGCGGGCAACTAAAATCATTTTAAACTTTATGTTTCTATGACAATGCCACTCCTAAGGAATGTCCAGACGGATTGATTTTTTTAATGTTTATTTTTTTAATTGACTGTTTAATGTGAAAAGAAATGTGGTAGTTAGTTTCCCAATCATTATAACTCTTGCTCCCTATTTGTAATATTCTATAATCCACAACAAATAATGTTTCCATTAAAGAAAAGATATGCAGGAGATGAATTTTAATGTCAACTACCATGTGAATTGATGTTATGATAGGAAAGCTGAGATGAAATAGTTTACATGTTAATATCTAAATTTGTTATACTCTTCATCATAGAAGTATGCTATAAATACATTGAAATAGTTAATTATGACGTGAGATAGCAGTATGCAATGTAAAACTTCTAGAAGTCTTTATTAAATAACTATACCTTAATAATTATTGAATTTGATTTGTTAAATGATCTTGATTTTCTTATGCAGCTTGTAAGGACTTTATCAAAGAAAGTTTAGATGTGACAAACTACATAAAGTTATCATGGATATCATGGATAATGGGGATTTATATTAACATGTAAATTAGCTTGTTGGAATAAAGCTAAAGATGATGATGAAATAGGATTATTGATTGCCTTTTTCATAGAGGTGATGTAGAATTAGTATTTGTGATTGAGATTCCTTAGATTTTAAGGCTTTTTGGTAGTACTTGGTTTTTTGGTTTAGAGACGATGAAACAACAAAATTCAGAGGGATTTGAAAGCTGGAAAATGTTATTGGTTAGTGTAGCTTAGAGTTTCTTCAATATAGTGGAAATAGGCAGGAGAGAGGAGTAGTGAGAGAGAGAGAGCTTTTCTAGATATAGAGATTAAAATTTATTTTTTCTTATTTATAGAGATTTTTTTCTTCAACTCTGTGAAGATTTGGAGAAATATTTTGACATAAATAAATAAATAAATAAAAATAGAATAGCCTAATAGGCATCATGATATGTTCCTTTTGGAATCATCCCTCATGGTTATTCTAATAATCTTTGATTTCTGATTTACCATCTTTCAAACACTCTTATGGACTCGATAATGTGGTCAATCCCACTTTTGTGGCCTTGGCGTAGCTAAGGTTCTATTATTTAATTAAATGGTCAAATAATTTTATTTATTCATTTTTGTATTGACTAATAAATCATATTGTTTACTTGACGATTAAACTTATTTTTTTTTTTTTGTATTTGTATAGATTAATACAACATTAACTTAAAATTAATAATAATTGTGATCTGTTAGTTATTTTTAGTTTTAGCTTATTATTTATTAATATAATTCTGATTATTAAGTGTTAACTTCACTTAAAAACAATAATAATTGTAATAATCAGGTTAATAATTTTGGTCTATCAGGTAGGCTTAGCCTTTTTTTTTTTTGGCAATTGAGACAAGTATTATTCTAGTTCACTCTTAGAGATTGTAACATAATTGCACATTGCAGGATAGCTTTATTTTTAAAGATGTACATGAGTCCAATGCCCCTTTTTCTTGTATTAGAGAGTATTCATCTCATTTTATACATGCATGATACACAGTTTTGTACTTTTTTAATCTTTTGATTTGCAATGCAATATGCACTTTTTCGAGGGAGCCTTAGCCGTGATGTGAAGATCTTGTTAGCAACTATGAGCTACATCATCTAAGTAATATCCAAATTAATTGAAGTTTGAGTGTAAGTATGGCTTTGTAGAGCATGCTTTAGTTATCCCTGAAAATTTTTAGTTTAGGGTTTTATCTATAGGTTAACAACTAGGGTTTTGATTCTACTAGTCTATGTTTGTGGCCTTAGCTTAGGAATTTTAATGTGATTGTTAGGACCGAGCCATTGAACTCGCTGCTTCTTATGATTTCCAAGTCAAAGAGCCTTAGTTATGAAATGAAGAAATTCCTTTTAGTCAAAGAATTAAGCATGAATCGCTTCATTAAAAGAGCTTCCCAGAGATCGAACATTGAAGGTTAATATTTGCTATCACTCTTGATGATGGATGTGCTTCTTATGGTTGAGATCAATTTTCTTTAGGAGGCATGAGTGCCTTGGCGCATATTTCAATGTATATAATCTTATATTTTCCATTAATATTGTAATCAATCTTAGTTTCTTTCAGTCTGTATGGGATTGAATATAAGTTTATTTCATTTTCTTTGGGCGGAAGCCTTACTCGAAGACATCACTCTTGCTAATATATCGAACCATAGAATGAAAGCTGAAATTGATTATGTATCTATTGTTTCATGAAAACCAAAGATGACTTTTTATCACCCTGAGTGGGAGAAAAATGCTAATAAAATAATGTTTCCACTTGAGATGTAATGGTGTTTGTGGAAGCCAAAGTTGATTTTTTATCAACCTGTGTGGTGGTAGAAATAAAAAAAAATAAAATAATTGTTTAACTTGAGATGCAATGGTGTTTGAGCATTAATTTTAGTGTATATAACATCATGTTGTCGTTGAGATAATAACTGCTATAGGTTTCACATCACTCATTAAAGAGGGAATCAGTGCAGATATAATCCCCCCTTATTGTGAAAACCAAAGTTTATTTTTTATCACCTTTCTAGAGTGTTAACTATAGCTACTGACATATCATTTTTTTGATGGAAGTTAAAACGAATGAAATATCACCCTTAAAGGTAGAAGCTAAAGTTGATTAGACATCGCCCCTTACTGTGGAAGCTGAACTAATGAAATATCAACTCTCGTCAAGTAAAATATTGGAATGAAAATAATTACTAATGGCTCAACATTTTCTTGGGATGGAGCAAAAGAAATCTTACTATTGGTGTTGATGCTTGAATCTCTTTTAAGTTGAATATGTTGATCTTCCGGTGCCTTGGCTTATTTATTGATGCAAGCGGCCTTTCTAATGTCTTAACACAATTTTGAAGAACTATGAACTTTCAAGTGGGTATGCTAGACTATTGAAGGAGTCGAAAAATCATAGATGCATTGACAGTTTTTGGAGGCATCTCAAATAATCAACCTAGTAATTTTATTGGCCAACTAGGCTTGTTTTTATGCGGTTGGGGATGTCGTCACAGCTGGCATTGTCAATATTGGTTGAGGGGTCCTTGACATGCTCAAAGATGCCAATGGGATAATTTATCATAAAAATCCAAAAATGGCACCAAATTGCAAACTATTTTGCATACTTCTCCCTATAAAATCATGGTTTGATGCGATGGATGTATAAAAAAAAAAGATTGTGGGATGCGGGATTTGTTGTTCATCTCATGTTCATTGCAATCTTATGAAATAATTGCCGGAGCAGTTACATCTTCTTGCTAGAGGAAGGAGAGAAAGTCTTGAATTGGCATAGAAGCTTGAGTTTCGATGAGATATAATGGCTTATGGCAGAGAGAGGTGGCTTTAACGTGGTGTGGCTTCCTTGTATCCCTAAGGACTATGATGTAGTACCTAGTCAAAATAATAAGGCAGTGATAGAGAGTTATGATCAACCCAAGGAGAGAGAGCCAAAGATAGAGATTTGTAAGTCTTTCAAGGAGTTAGAGAAGAGGAACCATTAGAGGTTCTTGGGCATACGGATTGCGTTAGAGGTGTGGAAGAGTTCTCTAGTAGCCTATTGACTTTTATTTTTTATTTTTCCAGTCCTTCCTTTGAATTCTTTGTTGGGTGGCTTGTTTATAAGATGGGAAGAGTTTGGGATGCCTAGGTTTTCTTGATTTTGTAGTTGGTAGTGGGCACAAGACATGCATAAGGTGGTTGCCAAGTGTTAAAGGTATTTAAAGAGTGCAATCTCATGGATGAGGATGTTGGCTAATATGGCATTGATGAAGGCTGCTTGTGGGGGAGCTGTGGAAAGCAGGGATCGGCTGTGATCTTGTTGCATGAGGGAGGAGACGCATGGCGATAATTATATATATATAAGGAACTTATTTATATAGAAAGAATGAGAAGTCAGCCATCTTTTTACAGAAGCTGAAGGTATTCAACTTGCTTCCTTCTGTCGTCTGAATTTACTTGAAAAATTTCTATATGTTCATCCCAAAATGGAGCTTATTCGCAAAAAAAATTGAACTTATGCACCTTGTTGTTAAATGAAAAATTGGACTATTAGATGAGAGCCACATTCTTATTCAAATTAGTAATGAAGAAGATTACATAAGCTTATTTGCTAGAAGAATAATAGATTCTGAAATGGTATGTGGATTTTGACCCACAGACAGAACCGCCAATCATTTCGATTTGGATTTCTCCCGCTGGTCTTAAATTTCATTATTTTTCTCAAAAAGTGTTGTATTTTATTGTCTTAGCTTATGTATTGCCTCAGCTTATGGGAAGCCACTCAAAACGGACATTCCTATTTTTAATCTGTCCCGTTTTTCTGAAGCCAGAGTACTTGTTGAAAGAGACACCACTTCACACGTTTCTGAGGAAATCTGGTTGGACACACAACACCATGAATATTGGCAGAAGGTAGATATTGAATCTTTTCCGTCGTATTGTTCGAACTGTCGTATGTTCGGACACTCCAGTTCTCAATGTCATCATCTACACCCTCAACTTAGACCAAAAAAGTAAACTTCTCCGTTAGAGGCTGTGATTCCATCCCTTCCTGATCAACTCCCAGTTTTTGACACTATTGATCATCAGAATGATACTCGGGACGACGTCACTATCCTCGCAGGCAATATGACAACTATTCAGTTCCCAGTTGTATCTCTCTCGTCTTTAGAACCTCCTATCATAGGGGAGAGGGAGTTTCTTCAGACCCCGCCTGACCTAGAACCTATCACTGATAATACAAGTGGAAATACTTCTACTGCTTCACTACCGTCTCATCAGGCCAGAAAGATGTTAATATTACTCAGGCTCATGGGGATCAAGACGTGCAACGACCTACACATGTCCGACCACCTTTTGAATCTACTGATCAGATGAGTCAATCATCGGATGATGAATGACATGTCTACATATCCAGGAGGAAGAAGAAGAATGAAGATCTACTTAAGCTCAGAAATCTGATGGATAATACTTTGGTTACTATGGGCAATGGTACTCACTTTATCTATTTGTTAGCCGGCTCACTTCCGAGAACTAGAGGCAGGAGGACTAAAGTGGGACCCTAGTATTTTTGTGCCCTTTTGTGGCTTTTTGGTTTTTTACCTTTATGTATTTTTGCTTAATCTGGGTTTTGTGTGTGTGTATTGTATGAGTTGGGCTTTCTTTTAGGCCCTCTTATACAACATTTCTATATCTTTTCATTAATATATTTGCCCTCGGGCTTTTTCTAAAGTTTTAAGGCCTTTACATGCACACCACACAAGTTTTATTTATTTACTTATCTAACACCTAAACATTCATATTTACTTGCATACCACTTAAATCTTCAACATTACATCAAAAACACCATCATCACTATCTATTTATAATTGAAATACACCTCTTCATGCAGAAATTTATGACACCAAGCTGTTATAAATGTAAATATTAAAAGTTGGATGTTAGATTGTAAAAATATACAAGAAGTGTGGTATGTATGTAATCTCCCCTCAGAAAACATGTATTAGCCTTTGTTATATCATTTGTATTTATCTTGTTGAAAAATAGTGCTTCAATCCTCACTTTGGTAAATAGTTTCTTAATTTATGTTATCCCGCTGAAAAGGGCATTTCAGTCACAAAATTAACTCTGACTTCAAGTTGATGATTTTATGTATATTTGTCAAGTTATGGTTGTGGTTATCCAGTTTTGGCATTTCATAAATTGCTTAAAGTTCAACCTTTATTGGATTGGTTTTCAAATTCAAGGCACTATTCCTTTATAGTATCATGGTCGTCTTCTTGCACCTCTATTTTTTGACCGGTTGGTTAGAAGAATTGTGTTATGAGCACATGAATGAATGTCGTTGATGGTATTTATACTTGTCTTTGCACTCACCTAAAATTATTCATATATATATATATACATATTATTCTTGTAGATACTATGATCTGAAGGTTGGAGGCGGGGCTAAAGCTGCCAAAGGATCACGTGTTGCTGTATGGTTATCATCTCAATTTATTCTTTTCTGCTTCTCATCTTAACATCTGATATTCAAGTTTGTTTCATCTTGCTTCACTTGGGATATATTTGACTCAGTATTACTTTTGTTTTAACTTATAAGTTGAAAATATATATATATGATTTTACTCATTTCTTGTTTCCGCACTAGAAAAAAGAAGACAATTTTAGATTGCAGAAACTGAAAACAAAGTCATGTTTTCAATTTTTAAAAAAATATTTCAGTCTATTGTAGAACTAGGGCTGTAAAAGAGCCGAGCATGAGCGAGCTCAGATTGGGCTCGTGTTCGGCTCGTTCGAAACTGGCTCGTGTTCGAAATTGGCTCGTGTTCGAAATAGCTCATGAACAGTGTGTTCGTGTTCGGCTTGAATTATATTTTTTTGTTCGTGTTCGGCTCGAAATTGGCTCGTTATAATATAAAATTATTATAATTAAAAAAAAATTAAAAATAATAATTTTAGTTTAAAATTTTCAAGAACAAATTTCCTTTTTTAGAAAGAATAGGGTTTAGATTTATTAACTAAAAAATGATAACATAAAAAAATTTTACAAGAGCAAAAACTTACAAAATAAAGACCGATTTATTACAATTTTTAAAATGTACAAACTAAACAAGAGTGCAAAAAATAATAAAATCTCAAAATATAAATCAAAATCTAAGAAATAATTGTATTAAACATTTTATTTTTCTCATGCTTTACATATAACTCAAACTACTAAAACTAATTTCTGTAAACGTGGATGACACTGTGCTGGAAAACAACTCAAGTTCTCAAGTCTATAGCCAATATTGATTCTTGCACCCTGTGGATATTACAATAACATAAGCTCAGGTCATATCGTTCGATGAGCATGGTGGAGTGCCCCAGTTGCATGATCATATCTTTCAGCCAAGACACGGAATGCTCGGTAGAAATCTTTCACAAACTTCATAAGCTCAGGTCGTTTCTTGTAGTACATCTCGGCCCTCCTTGATAAGGAGTCAGCATCTTCCTCTATGAGTTTGATGATAGCTTTTACTTTCAAGTCCATATCTGTTCAAGAAAAGACAAATTAAGATTCATAAAGAGTTAGATGCTTAAATCTTTGGTGCAAGGAAAAGCATTCCTCAACAAACATTACTAAAATCTATTGAAAAGTCCATAATTAAACCCCAAATAATGTTAAGTATAGCACTAAACAACAATGAATGGTGGGAGGAGTTGAAGAGAAACGTGATGACGAGAATGAACAAATAATCTATGATAAAAGTGTCAAAATAGTCAATTAATGCTCTTGTATAGGAACAACTTTATTAAAGCAAAGAAGTAATGAACAAATTTAAAGAGTTTGGGTACTAATTTGACACTTCTAAATACTCTAGGATTAACATGACCACATATAAAATTAAGTATTTACTTTGGCATTTTACTCTATAATCTATAGTGCAAACCCTCTACATGATATAATGAGTCATGGATGATTGGCATGCATGCCTGTAAGGTTCTCCTGAAGCCATTTTGAATTCTTTGGACTAATATGGCTGTCCCACCACCATGAATACAATCTCCTGGACTCAGCATGCATAAATATCGACATGATTCCAAGTAGATAAATCAACAGTGTTTACAGAGACAATCAAACCATTCAATTTGACTTTTTTCCTAACCTGCAATATTGCATCAGTGTAACAATCAAACTTATTCATATAAGAGTTTTTGTTTGCTTTAAATAAGAATTTCAATGAAGTAGAATCAGCAAAATTCAGCCTCAAATTGGTGCATGAATTATTCCTTATCAATAAAATTCAAAAATCAAGTCGGTGATATTGCTTGCTATTAAAAAAATATGATAGATATTAATACAAAATAGCAACAAAACCCTCTCAACAGATAATCCCAGATGAAGGGCAGGTCACCTTAAAACATGAAATCCATCAAGATTGCATAGAAAACAAGAACTTCATAGAAAATAGGAATTCCCTCAACTCAACAGTCAAAGCAAAGAAAAGATCATGAGGAACTTCTTCTGACTCTGTACCTTGCGAAGTAAGATTGACATTTTCGTTGCTATTATGAGCTTCTTATATAGCTATCAAATTATTGCTGGATGATTCAGATTGTGAAAGATCAAGTTCAGACATATTTGCACTGTAAATGAAATAAAAAACTCATAATTAGTATCACTTTAGACATACTACCAAGTCAAAAATGCATAAACAATTATTTATATTCAATCAAAGTATTCTTCAATCTTTGTAAAGATTTCAAATGCCATTTTATGAATGCAGGATAAAACAATTTCTGACAAACCTTCTAAGAAACAAAAGGTAACTTCTTAAGGATAAACTGATAGATGAGAACCACTCCAACTTTGCTAAAAATCTGGAAAATCAAAATGAAAGTGGTAAGCAGTATTCATTTATAATTCATGGTGATTTGCTATAACATATACTTCAGTTCTATTGAACTATCGTCATATTGCGCCAATTTATATATTATAGTTTCAGTTAACTGAGATATTTGGATCTGTTTCACATTCAAATTGGAAAACTGGCTCTGATTATGCATTTTCAGCTATGAAGGATTTATATATTATTTTCTTGAATTTTCACTCTTGTTTTATCAAAGTAAACACAAGCTTTATGTTCTAATATTAAAATAAGGCACATGCTTTGATTTAATCATACAGCTGATTTCCACACTTATTCATTTCTTTGAAACTATCATCATATTATGTCAATTATATATTCTAGTTTTAGTTAAGTTTCAGTTAATTAATTATATTTGGATCTGTTTCAGATTTGAATTTATAGTTTCAGTTAACGGAAAATCACACATTTTGTAATTGTCATCTGAGGGATATAAGTTGGTAGCTATTAAGTTGGTTGTTTCCAATAATGAGTTTGCTGGGCAACACTACCATGATCTCAAGAAACGGCCTTTTTTTAGTGGCTTATGCGTCTTTTTGGGCTCCGCCCCTGTACATTTATGGCGGTTTCTTGTGTCACAAATATGTCATATGTTATAGCTGAGGTTTGTTTATTTAGTAGGTTTGGGAAGGAGATGGAGTTGTAAGGTATGGCAGGAAACTTATTAGTGCAGCGGACCCTCAAAAATTTGAGTCAGGGATTAGGAAAAATTTAATAGACGAACTAATGTTCAGACAAAGGCTCCAGTCTAGTTGAAAGTTATTAATTATGTACTCAAAGTATGAACAAAGTTATGCATCTAACTAACACCAATGATCAAACACATTACAAAATATTCATTTTATTTCCTACCGTGAGCCATTTAAATGGAATTCATTTATATAACACATTACAGAATATACACTGTGACGGCTTTGATGTAAATCTTCCAAATAAAAGAAATTTAAGAAACATTAGGACAAGAGGCATACTTGAAGATAAATATGAAATATTACAAAAAAGATACTCAAATATAACACCTAGGTATCCAAACAAGCAGTCGTCCAAGAATATCGAGCAACCAAGCAAGAATATCAATCAAACGAACCAACACTGCCGAGAAAGAGAAGTAGATATCAGATTTTTTTAAGTTTTCAACAACCCTTATATCAGATCTCATCCCAAAAAAACCAGATCTAAATTCAATATGCGAGATTTCACTGCCAAAACCCTAAAAGACTAGGTTTCACTCAAAAAATCTAAGTAAATCTAAAAGAAATTTAAGAAAATTTAAGCTAAGAGGTACCTCTGTAAGTAAACAAGCAACTAAGCAAGAATATTGAGCAACCAAGCAAGAAAACTGAGCAGTCGAGCCAAGGCTGACTATCCGAGGAGAAATAGATGTAAATATTAGCAGAATAAGAAGAAACCAGAGAGCCTTCCGCGATTTTGAGAGGATCGGAGGAGGAGAACTTCGCGATTTTGAGGGGAGGAGCGATTTTGAGACGAGGAGCTCGGGAGCGAAAGACAGCCGCACCCCAAAACTTTCGAGACGGGAATGGGAGCGAACTCAGCGAAGTTAGGGTTTAAGTTTTTAACTAATACCCTATTCCTATACGGCAAACCCTAAATGCATATATAAAATTTAATTATTTATATAAGTTATAGTAAATTATTAATATGAGATTCTTAAGATAAAATTTTTAAAATATGATAATTTATTTTTTAAAAAAATTTAATTAATTATAATTTATAATATTTAATTTTATGAATATGTATTATGTATATTTATATATATTTATTTTCAAGTCAATTCAAGCCGAACACGAGCGAACAAACTTTTGTTCGTGTTCGGCTCGTTTACATTTCGAGCTTAAAAATTTGTTCGTGTTTGACTCGTTAGGCTTAACGAACGAGCCGAACACGAGCTGCTTAACGAGCCGAAAACGAGCAGTTCGCGAACAACGAGCCAAATTGACAGCCCTATGCAGAACATGTCTTCGCAAGTATAGGAGAAAATCAGACCGTTTCTAGAAGTAATGTTCAAGATTCAATAAGTAATCACAAAAGCATAGCATGCCTATCCATATCATCAGATCCATAATTTGGAGCAAAAATAAAACATGGATTTCTTGCATATTTTCTTAGCCATTATCAAGTAGCAAAAACACATAACAAGAACATGCTTAACTTGCTAAGGTAGATTCCAACTACCTCATGTTGTTGTTAAGCTTTCTTATTGCATTATGAGTTTTTTATTAAACGTTTGAATTTTTTATGAACATGCATATCTATGTGAAATTTCTTTTAAGTAATTGTTAAACTATCAGCTGCAATGATTTTGAGTTTATGATTTAAATCTAAATTAACATAATTATTCTTTTTAAAGTTTCTGGAGTGCAATCTGACCTTATGTATGTTTTTCTTGCATTTCATCAGGAATTAAGATCCTGATATATCTTGCATCTAAAGGGAAAATATAGTTAAAAATCTAAGAGAGAGCTACTCGAGAGGCAAATTTTACGGTCAGCAATAGCTTATTATTGGATTTCTTAGATCTTTTTCTTATATACCCTTTCTTCTATTTAGTTTGGAGAATTAGAAACTAGAAGTTATGGTTAGGCCTCCGTGACAAGAAGTTCAACTTACTTTTTTCAACAGTAAACCTTCAAGTTTATCGGAGAAATCAGGCCCTTCTATTACCCTTGGGCATGAGCCGCAACTTCTTGGAACACAATAAACCAATATTTTGGAGAATCCTTGGTGCATGTCCACATTTTCAAGGTGTTCATGACTTCAATTTCTTATAGTTCATGCAACCTTTGATTCATTCACGTGACACAATGGTTGACTTTTTACTTCTAACTTCTTCTGACAGAATTATTTCTTTTTTTTTTTTACAAAATTTTACATTATTTACAAATTACAATCATAGCCATTGTTCAGTCTCTTAGTTTTTGTTTTTGGCTTCTCAGTCTTCTTTTCAAAATCCGAATGCTACCTGATAATTTTTTGAGTATTCTGAAGAGCCAATCTGCTTATTGATTTTTTTGTAGGTGCACTATGTTGCCAAGTGGAGGGGTGTAACTTTCATGACTAGTCGGCAAGGACTTGGTGTTACTGGGGGCACGGTATGATTTTGCAATGTGATCAAGATCATGACGAACATTTTTCTCTTCACCTGGACATTAACATGTTAAAAAGTATGCATGCAGATTTCTGATTCAGCATTATCCAGTTATTTACCACAAATTTTGTGCAATCTATTTATAGTTTTCTTAGTTTGGGCTTTCTGTTTTTTATAAAAATGGTTAGGTTTTTTTTTTTTCAAATTAGCTATGGGCAACCTTCCAATGGTAAGTAGAAGGGTGTCTTGAGGAGCAGCCCACATATGTTAGCAGTCATCCCAATCACTGCAAAAAAACGTCGAGTGTTGTTTGAATCCAAAAATGAAGGTGTTATGATATTGCGCTACCATTGTCAGCCAAGGTCCTAAGGAAGAAGGAATTTGATTTAACTTTAATGTGGTGTGCATTTGGTTTTATAAAACTTCAAACTGTTGAGAGGCCTTCAAAGTCAACTTGAAGGACAATTAGCTGCTGTGGGTAGGAGAAGGTAACAATGAAGTAGTCAGCATGGCCCGAAATTTTCACACCATGGCCATCATTACTATAAGAATTAAAGGCAGACACATTAGTGTTAATTTTGAGGAAATTTCCTGTTTTAGTTAACCCCGAAAAATTCTTGTGGCTTCGAAAAGGTGGCCCATAGAGATTTCATGGATTAATATTTGTTTTTTTGAATGAAACCTACATTAACATATATTATCATCATGTTTTGCAGTAGTATGAGAAATAGAATTTCTTAGTATATAATAAAGCAAAAAAGTGGGGGGTATTGAGTATTTTAGTGTTTTGGGTTCCACTAAGTTGAGAGGACAATATAAATACTATAAAGAGGTCTATAGAGAAGAGCCAAGAGTGTGGTAAGGTTTTGCCACAGAACTTGAGTATCAGATAGTTAATAACTAGTTGCTTGGGGCTCTCGATAGTATATATTTTTATTTGAATGCTACTAAAATTCCATTGGATTGCTCCATGTCGTCAGTGGAGAGAATATAATTAAGGGGCTTTCACATTAATTGAATAGTTGGTATGTCAATGACACGATTCTAGGGCTCATAGAAGGTGCTTAGGAAGTGGATCTAGCGGGGAGGTGATTGAGAAATTGCAAGAGAACAAGGATATGTGAGGCCGACGATGTTTGGAATAGGATAGGGGTAAAATCTGCTGTTAGACGACAAATCGGAGGAGTTCACTGCTGTCCGTATTGAAAACAGTTGTCAAATGGTGCAACGGCAAGGTACGGGTGGTGACGAGGTTCCATCACCTGTTCTTGAGCAAGATTTAAATACATCACTGCAAAAGGAAGATGATGAAATACTCATAGAGCAGAAATCATAGATCATTTCTCCACAATGCATAAAACCAAGCTTAAGTTTGCAAACACCCATAATACAACCTATATAGATGTACCCTAATATAATAGAATATAATTAGAAATAGAGAAATTGGAATGAAATAGAAAAGATAAAGAAATTGCTTAAATTGAACTGAGACTGCATCTCGAGCAGCATATGATCCTACAATCGAGGGAGGTTCCGCAAGCCCTGGTCTCTCGGGCTTCCGCACCAGTGTCAGTCAAGCTTCCACAGTCAGAGAATATTAGTGAGGCCCAAGTACGAAGGATGAAGTAGGCCTAGAGCCGAAGTTGCCAATGAAAGTGAGGATCCATACCACTAAGTCGTTAGACTTAAAATCTTCAATGTGATGGGAGGGGTGATATGAACAAAAGCCTATTATTATAGAGTGGATAAGCTTAAGGTCCAGACACCAGCATTGGTTCAAAGACTCTAAATATGGAGTGACAGCAGGTCGTGAGGAGATTTTGTTTATTTAGAGGATCCCACTTGATCTATAGTTCCTGTAATAGATCATATTCTCCACAATACATAAAAGCAAGCTTAAGTTTGCAAACACCCATAATACAACCTATATAGATGTACCCTAATATAATAGAACATAATTAGAAATAGAGAAATTGGAATGAAATAGAAAAGATAAAGAAATTGCTTAAATTGAACTGAGGCTGCATCTCGGGCAGCATGTGATCCTACAATCGAGGGAGGTTCCGCAAGCCCTGGTCTCTCGGGCTTCCGCACCAGTGTCAGTCAAGCTTCCACAGTCAGAGAATATTAGTGAGGCCCAAGTACGAAGGATGAAGTAGGCCTAGAGCCGAAGTTGCCAATGAAAGTGAGGATCCATACCACTAAGTCGTTAGACTTAAAATCTTCAATGTGATGGGAGGGGTGATATGAACAAAGGCCTATCATTATAGAGTGGATAAGCTCAAGGTCCAGACACCAGCATTGGTTCAAAGACTCTAATTATGGAGTGACAGCAGGTCGTGAAGACATTTTGTTTATTTAGAGGGCCCCACTTGATCAATAGTTCCTGTAAATATAATCATTACTGTTTGAGATATGACACTTGATGTTTTCTTTGATGATGAATCTTTCCATACATATAGCATTCTAGATTGATTAGCCAGGTTGGTTGGCAAAGATTGATTGTGTTTTAAAAATATTTTGCTGAAATAAAATCGGCATAAAATGATGAAAAGGTACGTTCTAGGTTGTATAGAATTCATCGAGCATCTTAAGTCAAGTACAATAGCAAGATCTTTTCCCAAACTTTTTAGAGCTGTTCGGCCTTATGATCAGAGGAACTCTAAAATAAGTAAGCCAATGCAAATTTCAAACGTTTTGGGGGGGGGGGGGGGGGAACATGCTCAACCGATGTATAAAGATACTACTAAGAATATTCTTGATGAGGATGATTCCACCTGCTTGGTTTAAGTTTGGCTTGCCAACCATCAATGAGTTGTTGAATATTGGTTGCAATCACATTAAAGATATTTGAATTTGCTCTGTCATGGAATATAGTATATCCAAGTTATTTCATAGGTTGAGGTTGTGTAAAATTGGTGGCTCTAATGGCCATGAGGTGTTAGGATAAGCTTTTGATTTGGTTAAATGATTTGCTAGAGAGTAACTGAAAAATCTTATTATAATAGATTCATTAGTAAAATTGATAATTTTGTTTTCAAATGAATGGCGTAAGATCAAGGGTTTGTTCTAAGGAGGATGGTAAGATGTTAACTCACCAGAAGCATGAAGGATGTATATTAGATCATAATGGCTATCCCCATGCCATTATTACTTATTATTTGACTTTATACCCTAATTATGTATTTTTCCTTTTGCTTTATTATGTTTTTATTTCTTTCCTAGTTATTTTATTCTATTTTTATTATTTTCTCTTATTATGTCTATTGTAATTGGGTTTAAATACCCCACCTCCTATCAATAAAATCAAGCGGTTCTACTCCACATCTCAACATGATATCAGAGCTTAACCCTATATACAGTAGTCGCTGGCCTCCTTTGCCGCTTCCAGTAGCCGCCACCTAGTCTTCGAACTCTGCCCGATCCTACAGCCGGTGGTTCCTTCCTGTCGCATGTGTTTTCTACTGTATTCCAACTGCCACTGATCCTACAGGAAACTATGAGAGCCGCTTCTCTTCTGCTAATTTTCCACAGCCGTTGTTTTATTTTCCCTGTTGATATACAACAGGTCCCCAACAGCCGCTTCAACTTTGCTAATTTCCCACAACCACTTTTTTATTTTCCCTACCGATACCAGGTTTTCCAACAACCGTTGTCCCAACAATCGACTATTAGATTTTTTTTTTTCCCTTCAGATACCTTCTATAGGAAGTTCCAACAACCGCTGAAATTGTGAGGACCGCTGATCTTCCGTTTCTACTGGAAGGTGTATCTGAATTCCTAAACCTGAATCCATCTTATGGAATTCATGGATGACTCGGAACCACAACAATATATCCTTTGGCTCTATCGGAATTAGGATGGATTAATCCAACATTGAATCACCTTCAGAAGGTGTTCTTGATTCCATCGGAGGATCAACTCCAACTTCCGCTCACTTGCAGACCGGAGGACCGGAAATCAATAATTTCTTGATCACAACCCATAAGTTAAACGATAGTAACTTTCTCCAATGGTCCCAAACTCTGTCTTTGTTCATCAAAGGACATGGGAAGTTTGTTCACCTCACAGGTATGGTTCATGAGCCTCTAAGCATATGGAGCCTGGGAAGTAGAGGACTCCATGGTCATGTCGTGGCTAATCAACTCCATGGAAACTTCGATTGGTCATTCTTATATGTTCCTCCCATCAGATAGTGCCCTCTAGACGACTGTCCGTGATACTTTTTCGGATGTAGGAATTTCAGGCCAACTCTATGAGGCATCTACGAAGATTCAGGAAACAAAACAGAGGTCAAACATCGTGACCTAGTACTATAATGACCTTGTTGCACTATAGATGAAATGGGATTTGTACTATAATTACATTTGGGAGTCTCCGATCGACCTATCCCTCTTCGAGAAGATTGTAGAAAATGATCTTATGTTTCAATTCCTGGCTAGCTTTAACAAAGTACTTGATAAAGTGCGGAGTCGTATTCTTGGTTGGGATCATCTTCCATCTTCTCGCGTAGCTTTCACCAAAATTCGCCGGGAAGAAAACAAAATACTTGTCGTGCTCGACACCTCCACTTCTTCAGCTGAGTCGTTCGCCTTCATCTCAAATAGTGCTTAGCTCTCGTCCATGCCACCTCAGAACGGTCACTCCACTTGCGATTACTGTCACAAACCCAACTAAACTCGGGACAAGTGTTCGAAACTTCAAGGCGAGCTAGCATACAAATCTTTGGCCAAATCCTCTATTGCCAAGGGACTCACGTCGATAACCGAACAAGACACGACTCAACTGACTTCTACCCGGAACATCCCAGATTCTTCCAAATCCCTAGAGAACCAGATGGAGCAATTAATTAAGTTTCTTGGAGCCAATCAAGTCTCTACGGGTCCATCAACCTCCAATATCCGATAAGGTACTCTTCCTATGACTCTCACAGTTTATTTTTCCTCTAGTCCATGGATTATTGATTCAGGTGTCATGAATCACATGATTGGTTGCCCACAAGCTTTTTTGACTTATTACCCGTGCTCTGTAAAAAATACTGTCAGAATTGTCGATGGATCCTATAGCTTCATTGTTGGTAAAGGGTCGATTATACTAACGACCGATCTAACCGGAGTTTATTTTACATGTTCTCTTCTCTGATTGCAATGTAATGTAACTTATTATCAATCAGCAAGTTAACAAGTGATATTGATTGCATTGCTAATTTCTCTTCTGATGGTTGTGTTTTTCAGGATCATCATTTGGGGAGAATGATTGGAATTGCGAAGAGGTAACTGGACTCTACTACATCTAAGAGGACAATACAAAGAGTGAAGACATGACACTCAAAAGTTGTAGCCTATTTTGAGTCATTGAATGCTCTATTATGTTATTACATTGTTGTTTAGGTCATTCTAGTTTTCACTTTTTGAAAAATTTGCATCCTCGGATGTTTTCTAATAAAAATCTTTCTAATTTCAACTGTAAGACATGTCAATGAGCTAAATATCACTTGGTCAATTATCCACCTCACACCTCACATCTTCTGCTCCTTTCTTCCTCATTCACAGTGACATATGGGGACCTTCTCGCACGTACATCAATAAACTGTGGTTCTTGATCTTAATTGATAACCACACTCGAATTATATGGGTCTACATTTTGAAAGTCTAATTGGAAGTCATTGCGATCTTCCAAAGCTTCTACACCTTTGTCTTAACTCAATTCAAAACTTCTATTTAGATCCGTCGGATTGATAATGAACTTGAGTTTTTCAATTCTTTTTTGAGTGAATTCTTGGTAAGTAAAGACATCATCCACTATTGATCTTGCACGGACTCTCCTCAACAGAATGGGGTAGTCGAGAGAAAAAATCGTCACCTCGTCGACGTTGGTCGCTTCATTTTGTTTCAATCTAATGTCCTAAAATGTTTTTTGAATGATGTCATTCTAATTGCCACATATCTCATAAATTGAGTTCCCTATAAAATTCACAAGTTCTGAACCCGATTAGCTTTTCTGATGTTATGGGTCCCTGCCAGTAGGATCTTCTCCACATTAGACCTTAAGATTTTTGGGTGCACTGCCTTTGTTCGAAACACTGCCCCCAATTGGAGTAAACTTGATCCCAGATCCATAAAATGTTTCTTCTTTGGGTACTTCGCCACTCAAATGGGGTATCAGTGCCTGATCCTACCACTAACAAAGTTTATGTGAGTTTTGATGTCTCTTTCTTTGAAAGTGTTACCTATTTTCCTAGCTTGGCCCCAACCAGGGGAAGTTTGGGTTCTTAGACACTATCCCTTATTCTACTCTTATGGATATTATTCCCATTGTTCCCACTACTGAAGAGTCCTCTGTCCCGTTGAGTGCTCCATCACCTCCTCCCACTGTCTGTGTCTACGCTCGGCGCACCCATCCCAGCACTCAAACTCAGGAGCCTGCTACCTTCTTATAGGACCTTAACTCTACTCTGGGCAACATCCTCAGCACAACACCTACTTTGAATGAGTTGGTGAGCTCTCCGAGTATGGTATACAATCAAACGTGCTCCCTCTATTCAATGACAAAATATGTGTCTTCCCACAATTTAGCGCCGACCTACAAAACATTTGCTATTACTCTGATGGACCATCAGTTCCCTGCTACTATTGAGGTTGCTCTTACTGATCCAGCCTAAAAAATGACAGTAATGGAGGAAATGAATGCCCTTCAACATAACCATACGTGAGGCGTGGATCTTCCCCGGGGTTAGAAGGTTGTAGAGTGTCAATGGATTTTTAGTACCAAGTTCAATTCTGACGGATCCTTTGAACACAACAAGACAATATTGGTCGCCAAATGATACTCACAGATGAAGAAACATTTGCTCCAGTGGCTAAGTTAAACACTATTTAAGTCCTGTTGTCACTTGCAATGAATATGGATTCACATTTATTCCAACTAGATGTTAAGAACATATTCTTGAATGGTGAGCTGACAGAAGAGGTGTACATGTCTCTCCTTCTGGATTTTGATTTTACTGGCTCTAGAGGACAATTATGCAGGCTACGAAAGTCCCTTTATGGGCTAAAACAATCTTTAAGTGCCTAGTTCGGGAAGTTCACAAAGGTGGTCATGGGCTATAGTTTTACTCAGGCTCAATCAGATCACACTCCTTCCTGTATTCCTCCAATGGCCAGATATCTAACCTTATTTTCTATGTTGACAATATTGTTCTTACAGGTAATGATCTCCCAACACTAGAGTCCTTGAAAGACATTTTTGCTAAATGCTTTGAATTGAAGTATTTGGGATCATTCCGGTACTTCTTAGGCATGGAAATGACTTGATCATCTCGAGGTATTTGTTTTTCTCAGCGCAAATATGTGATTGACCTCTTGAAAGAGAGCAACCTTCTTCTGTGCAAACAAGTGGCTATTCCTATAGATCTAAATGAAAAATTATCTGACATTCCCAATACTGTATTTGTCAACAAGACTCACTATCAACGCATTTTGAGGAAACCCATCTACCTCGCTCATACTCGCCTTGACATATGCCATGCAGTTGATATAGCGAGTCAATTCATGCATGACCCTTATGAGCACCACCTCCAAGCTATCCATCGGATTCTCCACTACTTAAAGGGTACACTGGGCCAGATTTATTTTTTTCTCACCACATCTCTCGATCTATTGCTGTGTACCATATGTTCTAGGACCTAAAATGTTTGTGGGATAAATTTGTAGGGAAGCACTGAATGAGGATGCAATTGTAATATGAGCGGGAAAGTCTTAGATGGGTAACCTTGCAGTTGAAAAATGAGTAGAGCCAAGCAACCAGTTAGGGTAAATTAATCTCAATTCATCCTTTCTCCAATTTAAATGACAGTGCATGTTACTATGGCGGGTGAATTTACCTCTAGAAAGACCAAATACCCACTAGATTTGTACCTTAAATTAAATTATTAAAGTGTTTGAAGTGCTTAAAGATGCAAGTTGAAACAGAGGGAGGGGATGAGCACTACTATGAACAATTTGTGATGCAAAACTATGAAAGATTTCGATGGTTTCGAAGCAAATGAGGTTAGGGAAGATAGTGTTATAGTGAATGGGTCTGGGTTAGACTACGATACCTAATTGATATTGAATCATAGCGAGAATTGGTAGAATCTGGTATTGCAAGAGAACTAGTGAAGTAGAGATAAAAAGGGGTAAAGAAGTTGCACAAAGGAGGCAAAAGAGCAAAGGCTAAGAAGCAAGTAGAATCCCTAGACGCTCGAAAATTTAAATCTCAATTTATCATGTAATAATCCTCTAATACAAGACAAGCTCTTTTTTATACAACAACACCAACAACAACAAAGCCTTAATCCCACTACGTGGGGTCGGCTACATGAATCTTTTTTCTCGATTGCGTCCTATTTAGAGTCATATTTTCATTTAGTTCTAGTGAATTAAGATTATTTTTTATACAATAAGCCCAAGTTTTTCTAGGTTTACCTCTACCTTTCTGAACATAAGTCAAATCTAAAACATCTACTCTCCTAATCGGATTATCAGATGGTCGACGTTTAATGTGACCAAACCATCTAAGACGATTTTTTCTTATTTTGTCTGACACGGGAGCTACACCAACCCTATCACAAATATATTCATTTCTCATTTTGTCTCTTAAGTGTAAAGTCACTCATCCACCTAATCATTCTCATCTCGGCAACACTTAACTTATCATTATGTTTCCCTTTTAAAGGCCAACATTCAGCGCCATAGAGCATTGCAGGTCTCACCTCCGTCTTATAAAATTTTCCTTTTAGTCTAAGCGGTACTTTTCTATCACACAAAAGGCCCGAAGCATTCCTCCACTTCAACCAACTTGAATTCTACTATTAACATCCCCATCTATATCACCATCGCTTTGAACAACAGACCCAAGATATCTAAATCGTTCACACCTTTTAATAATTTGATCACCCAAAGTCACACTTTTGTCACTAGAGCTACTACTACTAAAATTACATTCCATGTATTCAGTTTTAGTTCTACTTAAATGCAGGCCTTTAGACTTCAATGTAAACCTCCACAATTCAAGTTTTTCCTGGGCTTTTTCTCTCGTTTTATCCATGAGAAGGATATCATCAGAAAAAACATACACCAAGGTACATCAGGTACATCATCCTGTAGATGTCCACTAAGACCATCCATAACTAAAGCAAAAAGATATTGACTTAAAGTTGATCCCTGATGTAATCCTATAGAAATAGGAAAATATTTGGTCAATCCTCCTTCAGTTTGAACACAAGTGAACACAAGTAAATACATATCTTTAATGACTTGAATATAAGTCATATCAACAC
>NW_018164593.1:937188-974201 GCF_001263595.1 Phalaenopsis equestris
TCTTAACCTAGCGTCTTAACCTAGGTTCAATTACCCTCTCCCATAATTTTAAAGTATGACACATCAACTTAATTCCTCTATAATTTGCACACTCTTGTGCATCCCCAAAAATGGGGACCAAAATACACAAAATACACTTCCTCCACTCCTAAGGCATCTTTTTAGTTTTTAAAATAATATTAAAGAGTTTAGTAAGCTAAGAAACTCTCAAATCTCCTAAATATTTCCACACTTCAATTGGGATATCATCATACAAGCTCTTTTTTTATAAACTCAAAAATCAAAACTTGGTACACACTACAACTAGCGAGGGAGAAGATAATGTCATTTTTTTAAAAAGGGAGACACGTCTATAACATTTCTAGAAGGCATTTTGCATCACCAACAAAATAGAGGAGAGAAACTTACAATGAAGTTGCATTACGAGAAGAATCATTCCAGAGCATGACAAAGCTTGGCAGTGAGAAAAGCAAGGGAGCAATGACACGGTAGTGTGAAAGTGAGTGCCACGAGGTGGTGAGTACCATGAGAGACATCTTTCAGATTGAGGAAATCCTCCATACGAGAAAGTTTCCGAGACATTTCAGATTATTAGAAATGGCTTAAGCTTAACTTTTCTTTCACCAATACTATTTGTTTGTGTTAGATCATCAATTTATGGCCTTATGGGGTTACTGTGAGGGGCCTTTTAAAGATCCTGATTTATGTTTCCTTGAAGTAACATCTGCAGGAATGCTCCTCTATAAATTTCAAAATGGCCATAGGTTTGTCCATGAATCAATAAATTGAGCCGTAACCTTTCATTTTTATCCGGAAAATTTTCGTACTACCGCTCAATTCTTATGTATTCACATACCTAACACTTAAACTTTGATTTTTACATGTATGCCACTTTACCTTTGCATGAAAGATGTACTTGACTTTTTTGAAAGTTAAAATAGGGATATTTTTTATGTAATATGAAAGATTTGTGTGATATAAATGTAAAAACTAAAGTTTAGAAGTTAGAGATCTAAATACCTAGGAATTTGGTGTTATGTATACAAATGCCCTTTTTTATTTTACTTTTTTTTGAGGGGAATGAAGGAGCTAGATACTCATTCTACTCCATATCCAAGTAAATTTCTGGAGCACAAGGAAATGAGCCGGTTTTGCCTCAATGTCTGCTTACAGCAGTCTATAAGGCTTCTCATCTGCACTTCGTCTTCTTAATGAGTTTTTTGAGCTACTTATTTCTATCACCATCACTTTTCCATTTATACTTGGAGTTCATAGTCCTTCCTAATTGTTTTTGAAGGTGATTTATTTGGCAAAAAATTTATATGAATTTTCTTCAAAATTTTTCAAACCTACCATTTAGGCTTTTTAGCGAAGCCTTCATTGTGTTGCTAAATTGTTGCAGCCTTATGGTTTTGATGTTGGACAATCTGAAAATGGAACTGTTCTTAAAGGTTTGGATCTTGGGGTTCAAGGAATGAGGGTTGGCGGCCAGGTAAAATTACTTGAAGCATTTAACTTGTTTGCTATTCCCTCTTTCTCGTGAAGTTTGACTATTATTATTATTATTTAAATAAATTAAGCGTATAGTTTGATTTGATTGGCTTTTTTTTTTGGGGGGGGGGGGCATTTACATATCTAACACCTAAGCATATTCATATTTACTTGGATACCACTCAAATTTTTAGCATCACATAAAAAATGCCACCATCACCATCTTGTTAAAAGTGAATTACATATTTTCATGCATAGATTTATGACACCAAGGTTTTATAAGTGTAATATCAAATTTTGGGAGCTAGATATGCATGTGCATGAGAACTGTATGGTATGTTTGTAAATTTTCCTTTTTTATGATATAGTGCAGATGTCAATGTCAGACCCCAAGTCCTGGATGTGAAAAGTAGATGATTGTGTTAGGGACAATCAACATAAAATTTTTTGTCAAAAAATTATAACATGAATCTTTTGAATTATTGTGTAGATGCTAGGACGTTCCATGGAAGCGACGTGCTATATGATTTGAATGCAGTGAAAAGTGTGCAATGACCAATATACCTACGTCCGGGTGTAGTGTCAAATACATAAGAGTTTCCATATTATGAACGGATGTGGACAAAGAAGTTAGTCCATGAAATTAATATCAAGATAAAATCTTGGAATATAGGTACTTTCACAGATTAATTTATAGTATTAGTATAAATTATAGTTCATAGGAATATAAATATCGTATGCATCAAGAAACTAATCAGGCTTAAGAAAAGGCTAAAGAGATTAATAACTTGGGTTTTAAATTTTGGTATTCATGTATGAGTCACATTGAAATGATATAGGCATAATTATAGATAAAATTTGAAAGATAATATTATAAAAATTAACATAATTAGAGATTGAATTATAACCCTAAAAATTATTATTGATAATAAGATTTTTAATGTTAGAAGTGTTTATGCTCCTTAAGTAAGTTCAGATATAGGCTCAAAGAAAAATTTTAGAATGACTTAGAAGAATTATATAAATGATATCTCTAGAAGAAAATAATTTTATTGGAGGAGATTTAAATGGACATGTTGGTACAGTGATAGAAGATTTTATAAATATTTATGGTGACTACGATTTTGGCATGATTAATGAAGAAGTTAGAACTATATTAGATTTTGCTTCAGCTTATGATTTTGTTATTGCTAATAATTATTTAAGAAAAGAGACGAGCCTATTATTAGTTGAAAAGAGATGAGCTTATTATTACTTATAAGAATGAATCTAATAATTGATTATTTTCTTATGAGAAAATGAGATTGTGGAGAATGTAACGATTGTAAAGTCATTTCAAGTGAAAGTTTAAGTACTCAATATTGATTATTAATTCTGGATTTTAAGCTAAAGAGTTGCAAATTAAAAAAATATAATGAAATATTATCTTAGAATTAGATATGATCACTTAAAAGATACAAATTATTATTATTTTTATGAGTAAACTTTAATATTTTAAAATTTAGGATATTCATGAAGAAAATAATTCTATGTAGGATATAATAATAAACACTATTAAACAAGTTGAAAAAGTTATACTTAAAGAATCATAAAAAAATTATAAATAAAAATAGTTGGTTGTGGGATAATAATGTGTAAGAAAGAAAATATAAGAAATTTTGTTATAAAAATTGATTTAATTATAAAAGCTTAGAGAACAAAGAAAAATATAAGGTAGCCCGTAAAGAGTTTAAGAGAACAATTTCTGACGCTAAGAATTCTATTTTTAGCGATCTTTATAATATATTATATACTAAAGATGGTCAAAATATATCTATAAACTAGCCAAACAAAGAGAAAAGAAAGTAAAGATTTACTTCATGTAAAATGCATTAAAGATTCCAAAAGTGTTCTTAGAATATGTCATGACCGGGCCAGAGACCTAGTATTAACCAAGACAGGAATGGATGTTCGGTCGGTGAAAATAAATTCTTTGTTATTTTATTTCTATCAAAAATAGTTAAATATTCAAATATTCATAAAAGATCAACAAAAGAAAGAAATTTAATTAAGAAGTAAAAGTTTTACCTTGCGGTTGTTGTTCTCTCCTCCTATACACATTAGCTATTCCAATATTCGTCTTAATTAAAAGCTTATACCTAAAAATTATTTTTAAAACAACATAATGTGTCATCTAAAGATAACCCAGGAACAATCACACCTTTAAACTACAACCAAGAAAAAAGAGAGAATATGTATGCTAATCTTTTATATTTCTATAAGAAGTCTTATAATATGGTGACGCTTCATATTTCTATAAAAAATCTTATAAAATGCTAATACATATATTAATGACTTATTCAATAAAAATAATTATATATGTATTAAATTTAACTCTACTTTCATTTAATGTTCTTAAGATACACATATGTTTGTTTAGAATTTAACACACCCCTGATCAATATTATTCAGTTGAAACAAGAGTTAGCGATCTAAACATCATAATCATCTGATGTGGAAAAGTTGTTATTCACCCTTGGTCGATATTTTTCTGTCAGCATAACGGTTAGCGATATAAACATCACAATTGACTGACGTGGTAAAATGTCTATTGTCCCTGAGCGATATTCTTTTGTCGGCACAACGATTAGTGATTTAAACATCACAATTATGTGTGTGGTAAGAAAATATTACACAATTAGGTGCGCTGGCGTCCTCAGTCTGTACTATTTGGGGGTAAACTACTCATCTTAAAATGAACATACTAGTATTCATATATACATTATTTTTTTCTTTCACATTTTGCATTCTTTTCTTATGAACTTAAACTTTATCTGTTGGTGAATTAATGAAATCTATCTAAATTTATAAGTCGTGAAATAAACTGAAATATACACATTTACTAAAATTCTAAAAAGCCAGACAATAATGTGACATATGTATATATATATATATATATGTATATATATATATATATATAATATATATTAAAGGTTGATCGCCGATCAACCCCATAGTCTGATCGTGGCGCGGACCCCCTTCCAGAAAGGTGTGCAATTCGATCTTACACAGGAATCGAACTCCCGACCCGATAGACTTACTCCAAATGCCGCAACCAATGAGTCAGGCTAAGGCGCGCGCGCGCACACACACACACAGATATATATATATGTAATAAGTTAACATTATATATCTCTACTAGAACATAAGGGTCATGTTATACTCTCTCATTTTTCTAAACTAGACTGTTATGCAACTATACTTAACATGCATACTTCATAACTAATGACATAAAGGATCATATATAATTTCATTTACTTGAGAGATAAAAATAAAAAAGAAAGCTGGAATATATTTAAAAATAAGAAACATTACTGTAACTTAAAAGCATAATTGCTCATCTCAATCTTTAAGTGATATCTGAAAAGTTTATTCCTCCACTTCTTTGTATCTTCAATCTTTTATCAATTTTAATTCTGAGTAGTCTTCTTCCACACTTTCTAGTTAAATTAAATAAATTTTAATAACATTAGTTTAATTAATTATATCATTAATTTTTAATAATAATAAAAATCTTAACATTTACCTTATAGACTTTCAGATTGATCTCCTCTCTTACTCGCACTTAAAGTTTTCTTGCTAGCCTCTCTCACCTCAATGAACCTAATGAACTTACCTTAACTCGCTAATTAGGGTTTTGATAAGCTTTGGCTCTCCACTTCACTCCCGTGATTCTTTCTCTTCTCTTCTATAGAAAGTTCGCATCACATTACTCCCTCAAATTCAGGACTTAAACTTTTTATTAACATGAATTAAATAAAGTCACACACGTAGATGTATATATATACAAATTTTTAATTAAATTAATTGAAATCTTAAACTTACGTAATAAAACCTTTCGGTCGACAATTGTTCTCACACGCACCCACAAGCTTCTCTTCCTTCGAGCGTGGCTCGACTCCAACACCAACATTCGCAGTCTTCTTCCTTTCCTCTTCTCTTCTTCAGAGCCAACGCACTTCTTCCTCCTCCGGCTTCTTCCTCTCCTTCGCTCGACCAGGACACAAAGTTTCTTCTCCCATCGCAGCAGCTCATAAGTCCTTCAATTTCTTCCTTCTCGCGACCCTATACAAAGCAGTGACCCTCGTGTTTATCTTCCACGCCGGCTTCGACACCCTCATACATGTCGACTGCTTCCTCACTACAATGCAGCTTCGACAATAAGGTCTGAGTTGTACTAAACCTTATTCTATTTTTTCCTTCTCTCTCTCTCTGTTTTCTCTGTCGTTCTCCCAGCTTCTGCTACTGTTCTGTTTCGATTGTTTCAAATGGGCCATGAGATTCTTAAAGACGAACCCATAGAGACGTTTATCCCTTAACTGCCTATTCAATTAATATTAATATTAATATTAATATTATTAAAATTTTGGTTATTACAAGATATTCAATACAAATGGGTGAGATACTTTAATAAAATTTTTAATGAAGTTTCTAAACATATGATCGACCTCAGTGATCTTAATATAGTTAATAATAATAAAACTTTTTATTTTCATCATTGCATTAGTAAAAAATAAGTTGATGAGACTTTAAAGAAAACTAACTGTGAAAAATCAATAGGATCCGATGATATCTTAGTTGAAGTGTGGAAATATTTAGGAAATTTAGGAGTTTTTTTAGCTTACCAAACTCTTTAATATTATTTTAAAAAAAGAGGCTTGAGTGGAGGAAGACTATTTGGGACCCCATTGTCGGTCAACTTTTTTAATTTTGAAATCTAATTTAAATATATGAGGTATATAGTTTAGGTTTTAAAAGCAGTATTTTAATTTTTTTTAAAAAAATGAGACCAAATGGATCTCATTTGTTTAATAGTTTATATAATTGTGTCTGATACCGCAAATACTACACCCTCCCGAAAGATAAGTGTATACATCGGCGATAGATCCAATCCTACAAATTAAGAGATTTGTGACATCCATTTGGCCTGCGAACCTTTTTTTATGTATGACCGACAAAGTTCCCCTATTTAATATAAATATTAAATATGATTTATTTTACCTGGGTTTCAAGTTCCCTATATGGTCAAACCCCTATAGTTAATTACATCCCAAATGACGGGTCTCTTGAGAAAACTCTCGATAGTGATCAGAAGTACTAGTCTTCAAGATTTCAAAATTTAAGTTTTCACGGTATGACGTAGAAAAATAAATGGGAGTGGCTCAATTAGGAACATTTATTTTCAGGAGTCCAAATGAAAGAGAAGGTAGGGGATGTCACAGATCATGAGAAGAAATCTCAGTGACTTCCCAAACTATCCTAATATGTGGCTGAATTTTGAAGACGATGTTATTTAGGTGTTCAATCATGTTAATTTTATTTGTTTGAGACTTACACTTGCATAATAACTGATTATGCAAATAGCCCGCAAAGTTAAAATGTTTTACGTCGTTTTGAACAACAACCTCAGAACATAAGACGACTTAGTACTTATACTGTTCAGTATGACTGTGCAGGAGCCTAAAGAAGGTGTGAGAATTTACGTCGTGTTGGGTGAACTACCTCGAAGTCCTATGTATGAGTTGTTATTTAGACTAAGACTAAGAAAGAGATTGCTGAAGAAGATCCTCATGCTGCTCGGTCTGAGTTCCTCGCCGTGCTGCCTTCGAATTTAACTTCGAACCTTTTGCCATCACGATGACTCCAGGGTTTGAGTGCTTGAGATTGGTAATTTATGTTATTGGTAAGAGTGCTTGAGATTGGTAATTTATGTTTCACAGTTTTAGTGTCAATGTTTGGTTTTGTTTTGTTTCGATTTTAGTTTTGTATGAAGAATAAACAAATTGCAGGTAAATAAAAGGTACTTGAAAATTAATGTGCAGTAAAGTAAAATGTTGTAAATAAACTGTAAAAGTGTAGCTGAGCATCTGCTACTATTGCGTGATTAATATTGCGAGCAGTATGATTTACAACATATTTAAATAAACTTACAAGAAAAATAAACAAGGCGAGAAAACCCAGCACGATAGTAAAAAAAAAACGAGTCGTAGAAATCACAAGCAAAAAAAACTCTTAGTCACATATGAAAGACCAAGACTGGGTGTAAGACATTGGTAAAAGTGGGGGCTCAGAGCTGGACTATGTGCTTCCCGATCTTGAACAAGAGTTACCAGCCCGACAGCCCGACAATCTACGGAGGATTTACCAGCCCGACAATCTACGGAGGATAGTCCTTAACCTCAATCCAAGTGATTAGCCGTGGACCTTTATAAATTTTCATAGAAAAATCATTTGATTTTCATGTAAAAGCAGATGTGATTTTCATGTAAAAGCAGTTGTTTAAGTCTTTTTTTTATGCAGAGTTCTTTTTAACTTGCAAAAGAGATTTTTGTTTTATTTTTTGTAAATATTTTGTAAAGTCATATAGTCCACAGGCTAGTCATTCTAATCGTGCTAGAACTACTGACAACTTAAGAGCGTAGAGCGTCGGGAGCAACGATGTCACCAAGAATCGGTGAATAATATCATGGATCATTTCCTCTCTCTTATTGAAGATACTTGAGATAGGAGATATTATTCTAATAATCTCACTTCGTATCCGTTGTTTAAGCACACATAAGCAATGTCGTCATCGCCCTCACCATCTACACCCTATACTCATCCTAATCCAGTGATCCGTATGTGGTGTTAACAAAATTTCTCAATTGTCAGGAGGATTTGAGTGTAATATTCAAGCTCAAATCCCGGTGCATTGAGTTTCTCTGTAGGTTAAGTCATTTCGGGAATTCCACTATTGATTTAATTAAGGATGCATGAACTACGTCTCGGTACATTTTCATGTCTAGTGTCTTAATCAGTTTGTGGATCAGGGTCAAGTGTCAAGTTTCGTTATTTATTCAAAAATTAGGTGGATAAATGCTCACCTAAGGAGTGCTCCTAAAATCTAGGAAGCCTACACTGAAAAATAGGTGGATGAACTCTCACCTAGGGTGTGCTCCTAAAATCGAGGAAGCCTATACTGAAAAATAGGTAGATGGGTTCTCACCTAAGGTGTGTTCCTAAAATCTAGGAAGCCTACACTGAGAATTAGGTAGATGAGCTCTCACCTAGGGTGTGCTCCTAAAATCTAGGAGGTCTGCACTGAGACTTAGGTAGATGGGCTCTCACCTAGGGCGTGCTCCTAAAATCTAGGAATCCTACACTTTAACTTGTGTTTAAAGTGATTTAAAGTGTTCTACCCTCAATTAAGTGTTTTTCAACTAATCCTCAAATATTTCTAAGTGTATTCCCAGTAATTAAATCAGGATTTCCCATTTTTTGATTTAACCATGTAAAAATAAATAAAACAAAAGGAGGCTGACACACTTCCAAAACTAGTAAAGCCGAAGAGGGAAAAAAAAAGATAGGTGGGTCGGCCTAAAAGCGTTTAAATGATAATCAAGTGAAACCCAAAACAGTAAATAAAGCTCCCCAAATTCAGCCCCAAAACAATAGACAAAGCTCTCTAAATCCAGTCCCAAAACAGTAAATAAATTTCTCCAACTCCAGCCCCAAAACAGTAAATAGAGCTATCAAAATCAGCCCACAAAAAAAAGTAAATAGAGCTATCAAATTCCAGCCCCAAAACAGTGGGCAAAACTCTCAAAATCAGCCCCGAAACAATGCTAAAATGGTGCCCAAACGGTGTCAAATTCATGCCAAAATTAGCCCACAAAATGCCCCAAACAACACTTAACTATGTTCCAAATAATACCAAATAGCTATCACAACACTCCAAAAGCTCTCACAACATTTTTAACACCTCCAAACAGTAATTTATATCACTTGTAAGCTACCTACAGCAGTCCAAACCATAATTTCAGCATCCAAAACAACTCTCACAACTCTCCAAAAGATTTCATAGCACTCTAAGAGCTCTCATAGCATTTTTAACAACTCCAAATAGTAATTTACAGCACTTGGAAGCTACCTACAGCAATCGGCGACTCCAAACAATAACTTGGACATTTTCTACAGCCTCCTACAGCGATTGGCAACTCCAAACAACAACTTGGACATTTCCTACAGCCTCCTACAGTGATCGACAACTCTAAACAGCAACTTATACACTTCCTATAGCTTCCTACAGCGATCAACAACCTAAAACAACACTTATACTACCATTTCTCAGCCCAAAAACCACTAAACAACAGCCTACATCACTTGTAAGCTTTCAAACAACACTTCCTAGCACTATCCAAGCTCAAAACAGCATTTTTAACTCCTCAAACACTAATTCGCAACGTTACACAGAACTTAATTAACTCATAAAACATATTTTAGAAGCTCCAAAACAGTGAGGAATTTGAGCATAAATCAGCCCCCCAAAACCCCTCCAAAACAGCGAATAAAGCAGTCCCAAATGATATTTTTACCTTTCTTATAATAGCAAGTAACCAGCCCATGAAATCAACATTTAAATCAACCCTCGGAATAGCGTTTTATCAAGCATAAAAAAAAACAGTAGTTAAGTCATCTCCAAATCAACAATAATACACGACAAAAAGCTGCTCTTAAAACCTTCAAAATCATAACGTATCAAGCCAAAACAACATCGGGGTTGAACCACAACAACAAGGCTAGGAAGCTAAGATAACTCTTCAACTAAGCATAAATGCGCAATAGACATTGAGGGGAGAGTATAAGAGAAATTAACAGGTCAAAACTGTGGCATGCCAAAAATATGAATTTTTCTTAACCATCATCACATGATGCTTTGTCTCATGGAGTAAAACAAACTTCCAAGTGCAATTTTACAGAAATTGGTTACATTGATTTTCTAGAAATCCATATAGAAGCAAAACAGGCGAGGAGATCATCAGAACAACAGCTTGATAGACATTAATGAGAGCATGCAAATGGGTAAATGAGATGAGGGGTTTAGGGGTAGAATCGGACCTTTCAGTGAGAACAATGACTAAACAAAGAAAAAGAAGGAAGAAATGCAGGAATTTAATTCTGTTCACCTCAATCTCGTCACTGCCGGCAACTGCGATTTAAAGCCGAGCGGGAGAAAGACTTTAGTGCAGGGTTTCTATCGGGAGAAAGGGGGAGGCGCAATTTTCAGTGCAAGGGAAGAGGGGGTCGATCGCACGCGAGCAGGAAGTCTGGAGGCGGGATCGGCGAGCGGAGGAGGGAGGCGAGCGAGTCTCGGTCGCGGAAGTGTAGACGAGCCGAACAGCTGGGAATCGAGAGGGAGTGAGCGGGAGAGGCGCTTCGATCGCGAGCGGGAGAGGGGCTTCTTTGGTTGAGCAGAGGAGCAGGGCGCAGGCTTCGGAACAATGAGGAGAAGTCAGTCGAGTGAGGGAGGCGAGCAGGAGTTACTATTGGTGGAGGGAGTCGAGCGAGGGTTTCTGGAGCTTCGATCGGTGGAGGAAGAGGCGCGCAGGAGCTTCGATCAGGAGAAGGAGGAGCGGCTTGGTTTGTTCGGCGTGAGGGAGATCGAAATCTAGAGAGAGCGGGAGCGAGCAGGGGGTGATCAGGGGATTCGATCGCACCAGAGAGAAAGTCGACGGGGGCGGGAGCGAGCGGAGGATGATCCAATCCTTCTGTCCGAGGCCAATTAGTATAGTCGAAGATTCTAGGGAGACGTTACACGAAAGCTTTGGCGGGGAATTAAATATTTCCTTGCGCAAAGGAGACTTAATTGGAAAATAATTAATCCTTAATTATATCTAATTATTGTGGGATTAAATGACATATTTGAAATTTGAAATTCGTGGGCTGAAATAATTAGTCTGTGATTAGCTCATATCCAGCCCAAGTCAAACTCGAGATGAACCTGGGTTGAGCCCGGGCCCACACCCGCTAATTAAAAAAAACATGCATCGATTTTTGTGTGATTTACTCGTGCGCAGAATCATAGTGATATGGGTGTCCTTTCTGGCTAAAGTCGACGTTCTGGAAGCGCCGACGTGATTCGTTTCGTCATCTGGGGTCGTCCGGACAAGTTTGCTGACTATCGGGCCAAAAATGTGTCAACTTCTTACGTGGTTTGGCGAGTGCGTGAAGTGCGACGTTTGCGAGTGTTCGAGTCATGGAGGTTTCACCTAAGACCGTATGATCCTGTAGGAACTCATTTTCTGGCCCTCTACATGTTGGTCCTTAGCTCTTGCAACTAGAAGTTGAGTGCTTGGAACCACTCATGCGAGTTCTTCACAAAAATGAATCAAAAAGTGGTTTGAAGTTCTATGGGAGGTGGGTTCCATTACTAGTCTACTAAGATGGTCAACCAGGAACTCCTAAGGCTAGATTTTGCGTTCTAGGAGCAGGAAACTAAGACCTCACAGAAACTGAGGTCAACACCCATTTTTAAGAATAAAGGGGATGCACAAGAGCATCAAATTATAGAGGAATTAAGTTAATGTGTCATACATTAATATTATGGTAGAATAATTGAACATAAGTTAAGACGTAGTACAAAGATTTCTCATAATCAATTTGGATTTATGTCGAGTAAGTTTACTATGAAAGCTAGAGTTTTGATGGAATAGTAGAGAGTAAGGAGAATCTATATAAGATTTTTATTGATTTAGAAAAAGCTTAGGATGAGGTTCCAAGGGAAGTTCTTTGGAGAGTTCTAGAGAAAAAGGTGTTGATATGATATACATTCAAGTCATTAAAGATATGTATACTAGAGCTGTTACATATGTTGTTACATATGTTAGAGCAGAAGGAGGATTGACCAATTATTTTTCTATTTCAGTTGGATTACATTAGGGATCAGCTTTAAGCCCACATCCTTTTGTTTTAGTTTTGGGTACTCATACTGGACATTTAGAGGAGGATGTAGAGTTCAGGAAAAACTTGAATAATGGATGTCTGCATTAGAGTTTAAAAGCTTTTGTTTGAGTAGATCTAAAATTGAATACATGGAGTGTAATTTTAGCAATAGTAGATCTAGTGGCAGAGTTGTACCTATGGGTGATCAAATCATTAAAAGGTGTGTGAACGTTTTAGATATCTCGGGTCTATTGTTCAAAGTGATGCTGATATGAATGGGGATTTTTTTAGTCGAATTCAAGTTGGTTGGTTGAAGTGAAGAAATGCATTGGGCCAACTGTGTGATAGAAATGTATCACTTTGACTTAAAAGGAAAATTTTATAAGATGGTGGTGAGATCTGCAATGTTTTATAACGCAGAATGTTGGCCTTTAAAAGAGAAGCATAGAGCTAAGTGTTACTGAGATGAGAATGTTTAGGTGGATGAGTAGGTTGACACTTAGAGACAAAATGCGAGACAGATGCATCATGAAAGGGTTGGTGCAACTCTAGTGGTAAATAAGATTAGAGAGAGTCGTCTTAGATGGCTTCGTCACATTAAACTTCGACCATCTGATGATCCAGTTAGAATAATAGATGTTTTAGATTCGACTTATGTTAGGAAAGGTAGAGGTAGACCTAAAAAAATTTAAGCATGTTGTATAAAAAATAATCTTATTTTATTAGAATTAAATGAAAATATGACATTCATTTAGCCAACCCCACTTAGTTGTTGTTGATGTTGTTATTTATTTATTTATTTATTTTCACATTGACTTTTTGCATTTATTTCCCTACCCATTGCCAAATGGAGTTTCTTCTGCTATTCCTGCATTCACAGTGGAACAACTTGAATGTATTGTCCGCATGTGATTGTGAGGGGAAAATAAGAGATGAGTGTCTGAAGGATGATTAGAGTTTGTTTAAGTAGAAGGCTCGTAGCTATTTTCTATAGTTTTTTGGTGTTAATAATTTTTGTGAAACTTTTAATATAATTATGGTTAATCTTCGTCTATCACATTGTTATTTTGAACCCATTTATATTGCAGAGACTATTGATAGTTCCGCCTGAACTAGCTTATGGCAGTAAAGGAGTTCAGGAGATTCCTCCTAATGCAACAATTGAGGTATAAAATATCATCTGATATCTATTTTAAGGCATAATTATTGAAGATTTTTAATTTTTTGGTTGGGATGAAAAAGCGAGATTGACTGTGAGGTAAAATACGTGCAATATCTATAGGAATTTGTGCAGAATACTTGAAAGAGTCTTGAAGTTTAGCAAAATTTGAAATTCCTGAAACGGTAAAAAATGGTGTCCTTTATTAGTTCATATAAAGCTACAATTTCCCACCATGAAAAGTGGGTCTATAAAAAATATTAGGAAAACCCTGCTTTAATCTGAATCAAAATAGAAATAAAAACCTATTTGGATCAATTAAACCTCTGAAACTGGCTAGTTAATATCACTTGTTGATGCATGGTTTATCTCTCTCACATTTATGTTAACAAAGAAATCAGCTAAGCTAGTTGGATAGGCATTTTCCCTATTCAATTCATGGAAATAATTTGGGTCAGATATCTTAATCCAAATTTAATTATGATGATTGTTATTAATTTACTTTGGGGGCATTTACATACATACTACACAATTCTTATGTATTTCTAACACCTAAAGTTTTTTGTTCACGCACATAACACTCTAATCTTTAATATGACCTCAAAAATACTATTACTACTACCTTTTTAAAAGTGAAGTATCCCTTTTTATGCATAGGTTCATGAACTTAAGGTGTTAGATATGTTTGCATGGTATGTAAATTTTTCTTACTTTGTTGGAGATGAGTGTAATGCACGGCTAATTAATCTCTTTTCAAAGTAAATCTAATGGCTATAGAATTCAACCTAATCGAATTTGAGTCAAAATATCCTGAGCAAACAAATTTTCTCAATCTATTACTAAATATAAAATAATTATTGTTAAGGTATGACTCATATACCATATAGGGACGGACGCTGGAACAAAGCGGAGCGAAAGAATCTGTCCAAATCGGGAAGTTACTTTATGTGGGTTGGGGGTGCGGGGGCAACGCCCCGCGGTACGACACAGATGTAATGTTGTAATTACATACTGTACTTAGGGTTTACTCCTAGAGTTATAAATAAGTCTGTTTGTAACCCCATGAGGTATCCCTAAATTCAATAACATTTTTCTGAATATTGAAAGGAATCGTCGTTCTGCTTCCGAGGACGTATGCATCTTTGCCGAACCTCGTTAAATCTTGGTGTTCTTCTGGATTTGTGTTGATTTCTATTTTTCTTTGCTCTAATTTCTCAACAAGTGGTATCATAGCGAGTATCGAGGGCTGGGATTAAAAATTTTGACGGCATGGGAGCAAAGATGATTTTGGCCGAGGAGTTCGGCGGCTAGGGCATGCGATTCAGCGAGTTCGAAGGAAGACGTTTGTTTTCGATTCTTCCGCGATTGGATCGGTTCTGGACGAAGCTTCGGACGGTTCAGCGCTTAGGAGTTCGGTGACGCAAGGTTTAGCGAAGGAGATTTGCGGCATGCTCGAGCAGTTTCGCAGAATCGCTCGAACTTGGATGTTGGAGCTCGCAGAGGAACAGGCACGGGAACTTGGACGTTGGAGCTCGCAGAGGAATAGGATCGCGAAAGGCAGACAGATCGGCTTCTCGCTGCAAGAATTCGCGGACCAGACTACTCTCGGAATCGCGGAAGGCGGGGTACGGGAATTTCCTTTGCTGCAGAAGGGATCGCAATTTGATTTTGCCATTTGTCCGGAAGGAACTTTTGAATTTCAATTAATTAAAGAAATTTTTTGAAATTCAATTAATTAAAGGAAATATTTGATTAAATATTTCAATCCTTCAAACAAAAATCTTTTGTTTTTTCTAGAAAACTTAATTAAGAGAATTTTTTAATCCTTCATTTTCTTTTTTAAAAAGATTCTGAACAAGGATTTGCAGAAGAATTTGTAGAAGTTTTTGTTGCATCATCAATTACAAATGACAATTTCTGGTGCAAAATTCGAGGTGGTGAAGTTCGATGGAACTGGTAACTTCGGATTATGGAAAACAAGAGTAAAAGATCTGTTGGCTCAACAGGAAATCTTGAAAGCTTTCCGGACAGCAAAATCGGATGTCATAGAGGATGAAGATTGGGAAGAACGACAACAACGAATGACAACAACTATACTTCTATGTCTGACAGATGAGGTTATGTATCACGTAATGAATCTAAAATCTCCAGGGGAGGTATGGAAGAAATTAGAAACTCAGTTTATAGTTAAATATCTGACGAATAAATTGTATCTGAAGCAAAAGCTGTATGGGCTGAAGATAGAAGAAGGTTCAGATCTGGTGCAAAATGTTAATGACTTCAATCAAGTAATCACAGATTTATCACGACTTGATGTGACTATTGAGGATGAAGACCGAGCAATAATTCTGTTGTGTTCACTGTCTTATTCCTATGAACACCTGATGACTACTCTTACATATGAGAAAGAAACTATCAAAGTTGATGATATTATTGCAGCATTGTTGGCTCACAACCAGTGGAAGCAGAATGCAAAGGAAAACTCTCATGACGACAGTTTATATGTTAAGAGTAAGCAGGATCGTAGAAGGAAGAAAGAGGAGGGTTCCAGAAGGCGAAATTCTAGATCCAAGTCCAAAGACAAAAAGACAATTCATTGCTACAATTGCAAAGAGTCAGATCATATGAAGAGAGATTATCCAAAGCTCAAGAAACAGATTGAGGAGAAAGGTGATGGATCATTGAAGTCTGTAAATGTGTTGCAGAGTGACAATTCAGATTGCAGTGACGGCGATATGCTTTCAGTTTCATCAACTCAGTTCACGGATGCATGGAATCTTGATTCAGGATGCTCTTATCACATAACACCTAACAGAGAGTGGGAGTGGTTTACTTCATACTGGTCAACTAATTCTGGCTCAGTTTATTTAGGTGATGATAGATGTTGCAATATTTTTGGTATTGCAGAAGTCAGAATTAAGATGTGATGACACAGTTAGAACATTATGTGGTGTCAGACATATTCGCGATCTGAAGAAGAATTTGATTTTCTTGAGCACTTTACATATAAATGGTTTCATTCGTAAGGTAAATAATGATATGTAAATCATCGTAAACCATCAGAATTGTTAAGGGTGCACTGATTGTGATGAAAGGAAAGTTAACTACAGGTAATATCTACAAATTGTTGGAGAGTACAGTTGTAAGTGGAGTACATTCTGTGGAGTCAGATGATGATAGTACAAAGCTATGACATATGCATATGAGTCATCTCAGTGAACGTGAGACGGTGGATTATCATAGAAGAAATCTGTTGCATGGTTTTAAAAGCTGCAAGCTCGATCTTTGTAGGTTTTGTGTTCTTGGAAAACATACTAGAGTCAGTTTTATGATTGAAAAACGTAAAACTAAAGGGATTCTTGATTATGTGCATTTTGATGTATGGAGCCCTACCAGGGAATCGTCATTGGGAGGATCTCAGTATTTTGTTTGATTTCTCTAGGAAAATTTGAGTGTATTTCTTGAAGAAAAAATCCGAAGTATTCTCTAAATTCAAGCTGTGGAAAGCTAAGGTGAAGAACCAAAATGACAGAAAAATCAAATATTTGAGATCTGATAATGACACAGAGTACACAAATTCGTAGTTTCAGAAGTTCTGTGAGGAGCATGAGATTCAGAGACATTTTTCAGTGTGCAAGACACTACAGCAGAATGTTGTGACAGAAGGGATGAACATGTCCTTAACTTAAAAGACAAGATGCTTGAGACTGAATGCAGAGTTTTCTAAGAGTATGGGCAGAGGCTGTGAATATGACATGTTATCTCATCAATAGATCACCTCGGGCATCGTTGGGTGGCAAAGTCGCAGAAGAGGTATGGACAGGTAATCCAGTTAGTTTCGATCATTTACGAATTTTTTGTTGTCCTGCTTATGTGCATGTACATGGAGATGAAAGATCAAAACTTGATGCAAAATCTAAAAAAGTACATCTTTTTGGGCTATAAAAAATGTGTGAAAGTATATAAATTTTGGGATCCGATTGCAAAGAAGATGGCGATCAGCAGAGATGCAGTTTTTTATGAACAATCCATGTTACAGTAGAATCAAGGCAAAGTGCAAGGGAATAGTTCCAATTCAGATGCAATGCAAATGGATTTAGAACATCATCCATAGACAATTGAGAGAGTTGAAGATTCAAATCTACACCTGGTGATTCTATTTCAGATAATCTGCAGAATTATAATCTAGCCAGAGACAGACAGAGACACACCAATATAAGACCTCCTAGCAGATTGGTTTATGAAGACTTGGCATCTTGTGCACTTCTCATCAGCAGCGATGATCAACCACTTTTGAAGGAGCTATCAGTAGCCAAGAGAAAAAGAAATGGATGGGTGCAATGGTTGAGGAGATGGAGTCTTTGCGGAAAAGTAAAATCGCACTTGGGAGCTAGTTAGCTAGTTCAGTTTCCTGAGGGAAAGAAGACTATTGGTTGCAAGTGAGTGTAGAAAAGGAAACCAACAGTATCAAAAAAAGAATGAGAAAAGTTCAATGCTCGACTGGTAGGAAAGGGATTTTCACAGCAGAAAGAGATAGATTATGATGAAATCTTTTCTCCTGTGGTCAAACATACTTCAATCAGGGCAATGCTTGCATTAGCAGTCATTTGGGATTCGCATTTGAAGCAGATGGATGTTAAAACTGCTTTCTTGCATGGTGATCTGGAAGAGCAGATTTTCATGGAGCAATCAGAAGGGTTCACTCAACCTAGATTGGAACATCTGGTTTGCAGGTTAAAGATTTGCAGGTTAAAGAAAACTGGTTTGCAGGTTAAAGAAAACGTTGTATGGGTTGAAACAGTCTCCAAGACAATGGTACAAACGGTTTGACTCCTACATGATTCAGATTTGCTACAAGGGATGTGAATATGATTGTTGTGTTTATGTGAAGAGCCTTGATGATCGTTCCATTATTTTTATGTTACTGTATGTTGATGATATATTGATTGCTGCAAAGAATATAAATGTTGTCTGTGGTTTGAAAGCCTTATTGAGTTAGGAATTTGACATGAAAAGACTTGGGTCCTACGAAGAAGATTTTTGGAATGGAGATTCATCGAGTCAGAGACTCAAGACGACTATGTTTATCTCAACGAGACTATGTTGAGAAAGTGTTGGATATGTTTGAGATGAGCAAAGCAAAGTCTGTAAGCACTTATTTGACAAATTATTTTAAGCTTTCTTTAAAACAGTGTCCTAAGACAGATACAAAAATTGAAGACTGGCAAAGGTTCCATATGTCAGTGCAGTCGGCTGCTTGATGTATGCAATAGTATGTACTCGTCTTGATTTGGCTCATACTGTTAGTTAAGTCTGCAAATACATGGCTAAACCTGGAAGGCGAGACATTGGGCAGCAGTCAAATGGATTTTCAGGTATCTGAAGGGTACTGTAGGACATAGATTTATTTTTTACAGTCAGCAGAATGATCTTTAAGTTTAGGGTACGTTGATTCAGATTATGCAGGTGATTTGGATGACAGAAGGTCTACAACTGGGTATGTGTTTACTCTTGGTGGAGGGCCTATATGTTGGAAATCAACAATTCAGTATATTGTGGCATTATCTAGAACTGAAGTTGAGTACATGTCAGTAGTTGAAGCTGCTAAAGAAGTTTTATGGCTTACTGGGCTAATAAAAGAATTGGGCATTGAGCAATGTGGAGTTCAGTTGCATTGTGACAGTCAGAGTGTTATTTATCTTGCTAAGAACCAGGTGAACCATGAGAGAACCAAACACATTGATGTCAGGTATCACAAGATCGGAGAATTGATTGTTTCTAGTGAGATACTATTGCAGAATGTTCATAATAATGAAAATATAGCTGATATGTTGACCAAGCTAGTTACTATCAACAAGTTCTTGCGTTGCTTGGACTTGTTGAATTTGTGCAATTGCTAGAGAAGCATGATAGTCTAACCCACAGTGGTGCAAGTGTAACTCTCATATATCTTTTTCTTCTAAGGGACTGGATATTCGCCAAGGTGGAGATTTATTGTGGTATGACTCATATACCATATAGGGACAGATGCTGGAATGAAGCGGAGCGGAGCAGAAGAATCTGTCCAAATCGGGAAGTTACGTTATGTGGGTTGGGGGTGCGGGGGCAACGCTCCGCAGTACGGTACATGGGTAATGTTGTAATTACATATTGTACTTAGGGTTTACTCCTGGAGTTATAAATAGATCTGTTTGTAACCCCAAAAGGTATCCTTGAATTCTGTAGCCCTTTTCTGAATATTGAAAGAAATCGCTGCTCTGCTCCCGAGGATATAAGCATCTTTGCCGAACCTCGTTAAATCTTGGTGTCTTCTAGATTTGTGTCGATTGCTATTTTTCTTTGCCCAAATTTCTCAACAATTATTTTAGGTTCTTTTCTCATGATCAGATGAAGCGTTTATTGTTCTTGCTATGGCCAGGTGGTATCCGTTAAAAAAAAAAAACATTTTTGGGTATTTAATGTTATTATGTTCTATATGGAGCTATCCCTTCCACTTTAAGACAAATTACAATTATACCAGCTTTATCTTTCGTTTAGAAAAGTCCATGGTTTATTTATTTATTTTATTGAATTATTTATAAAACTATTTGCTTATTTCTGTCTACCTTCTGATACATGAGAACTTGTTCTAACTTGCAACCCCTTGCAAATGCAGTTGGATGTTGAACTTCTATCCATTAAATTGAGTACATTTGGGTAATTTGAGCTTACTTTTCAAATTAATATTTTTCGCTAAAATCAGTTTACAATATTGTTTGGGGATTTACAATACATGTCACATTATTCTTACGTATTTCCACATCTAACATCTAAAATTTGATATTCATTAATATAAGGCCTAATATTTAAATCAGATCAAAATTAACACAGATATTAACCTTTTGGGGCATTTACATATATACTACATAACTCTTATGTATTTATATATCTAACACCTAAACATTCATATTTACGAGCACGACACTTGAATATTTAATATCATTTCAAATATACCACTACTATTAGCTTTTTAAAAGTGAAAACACATTTTCATGCATAGGTTTATTTATGATACCAAAGCGTTATAATTGTTATGCGAAAACAATGCAGAAACGTATAAATTCACACAACAATCGAACACAGTACTTATGTGGTTCAACATTAAATTGATTCACGTACGTCTCGGGAAGGGAGATTTCACTAGCACCATATGGGGAGAAAGAAAGACGGCTTGGGGTTATAACTCAACTTTTTTCACCATACACTTCTCTTAATCTCTTGTAAGCCTTAGGTCTCTTTTTATATAAAAGGACTAGAGTATGCACGGGAATAAACCAAAAAGAAAACAAATCAATTAAAATAAAAGCCATTAAATACAACAATCTCCAGATTATTTCTTACTTTAAATTAAGTGAGAAATGACCAACTCAGCTCAAACTCCAATTCAGCTGCACCAAAATTGTTGCTTGTGTATCCCCCTCTCGAAGGGATCAAGCATTGTGTTCTTCAAAATACCCAATTGGGCAATCAGTCCTGAGCTTGGATGTTCACCAAATTCTTGCATTAAGTGAACTTCAGGATTGGTATTACCTTCGTGAGCATGTTCGTTGGATTCTTCTTCGTATCTATCTTCTTCAACAAAACCTTGCATTATTCGATCAAGTCCCAAATAAAGTGGTACCTCACATCAATGTGCTTGGTATGAGCATGATGAACTTGGTTTGTAGCCAAGAATATCACACTATGACTGTCACAGAACACCATTAGAGACTCTTGTTCAACTCCCAAGTCATCTAATAAGCTCATGCATTCATATTACTTCCTTTATTGTCTCTGTAACTTTCATGTACTCAGTCTTCGTAGTAACACCTACATATTCCTTTATTGTCTCTGTAATATCACCTACATATTCTGAGTTAGTGTAGCCTATACACAAATTGTACTAGATGATTGTCTCTCAAACACCAAGCCAACATCAATTGTACCTTTCAGATACATCATAATACTTTTCACAGCCTGCTAATGACTTCTTCTTTGATCATGCATAAACCTGCTCACAACATCAACTTCTTGTGTAATGTCTGGTCTAGTACAAACCATGACATACATCAGACTGCCCATTGCTCAAACATAAAGAACCGCTCGCATATCTTTCCTTTCCTGATTATTTTTGGGACACTAGTCTGAACTCAACTGAAAGTGAGATGCAATTGGTAGATTTGTTGTCTTTCTCGAGTCATCAACCCCAAATTTCTTCAGCACCTTCTGAAGATAAACTCTCTGCAAAAGCCAAACCTTTCTTGTTGCTTTATCCCTGAGAATCTTCATGTCAAGAATTCTGCGAGTTTCACCCAATTCCTTCATTTCGAAATGTTTAGACGGTTGATTCTTCATCCTATCAACCTCAATCTGACTACCATATGCAATCAACATATCATCAACATATAAAAGCAAGTAAATGAACTCATCGTTGACCAACTTGAAATACGCACAATGGTCAGACTATCTCTTGTGTACTCTTGTCTTATCACGAACTCATCAAATTTTTTATACCACTGTTGTGGTGACTGCTTCAACCCATATAAAGACTTGTCCATTTTGCAAACCAAGTCTATTAATGCTCCATATCCAGACGGCTGCAACATATAGATCTCCTCTTGTAATTCTCCATATAGGAATGCAATATCCACATCGAGCTATTCCAAGATTAGACCGTATTGTGCTATAAGTGCTAAGAGAACATGGATTGATGGATGCTTGACCATTGCGGAGAACACTTCATCATAATCAACCAGTTCTCGTTGCACAAAGACTTTTGCCACCAATCTTGCCTTGTAATGCTCACCCGCTTCGTGAGATCATTCTTTCTTTGTATACACCGATTTGCAGCCGATGACTCTTCTTTCCTGGAGGATGTTTCATCATCGTTCAAGTATCATTCTTCTAAAGAGACCCAATCTCTTAATCAATTGTCGCTCTCCAAAAATCAAATTCTGGGCTCTGCACTACTTCTTTGTAATGACGAGGAATTTCTGCCATCGTAACTGAAAGTGCAAATGCAATGTAATCCCTCAACCAAGCTAATTTTGGGACATTCTGGCGCTTGGTCCTACTCTTAGCAATAGGTTCTCGATTAGGAATCTCAACCACAACATCTTCTTTCACCTCCTGAGAACTATCAACAGATACCTTCTGAGCTACAACTGAATCGGATATCGGAGTCGGGGTGGATGAAATCTGTGAAATAAATGGAGTTGCATCAAACTTCAAATTCTGTTGCATATCTGTAGTCCCAGTAGAACTCTCAACTTGCTTTTGAGTCCCGATTTTTCAATAAGCTTCTCTCGTCGAATGTAACATCCATACTAATGCAATCTTTCCTTTTGATAAATCATAGAGCTTGAAGCCCTTAACCCCACGATTGAAGCTAATAAAGATCGTCTTCTTTGTTGTGATTTCAGTTTATCATTTTGAACGTGGTGGTAAGTTGGACACCCAAACACTCTCTTGTGCTCCTAACCTTTAGCACGATCTCCTGACCACATCTCCTTTGGGGTCTTCTTTCTAATAGTTCAGACTGTTCAGCAAGTGATAAGCATTTTATATGGCCTCGGCCCAATAAATTATATCTAATCCAACATTGGATAACACAGTGAACTTTCTCCACCAAAGCCCGGTTCATCCTCTCTGTCACCCTGTTCTGCTTTGGTGTCTCGAGGAAAGAAGCGGTGCTCTATCCCAACTCTCTGACACTCTTGTAAGAATACATTCGAAGTGTATTCGCCCTCATTGTCTAATCTGATACACCAAATATTTTTACTAGTCTGAGTCTCAATCCACTTGTTCCAAGTTATGAAAATCTCCAACACTTCTCTTTTGTGTTTAATGGTATACACCCAAACGTACATGGGGTAATCATCAATAGAAGAGACAAAGAATCTTCTCCCATTGAATGATGTCTTCGTCGGGTTCCAAACATCTGTGTGAACATACTCTAAAATATCTTTTGTACTATGGATGACAGTCTCAAAAGATACATGTGTCAATGCTCACAGAAAATCTAGCTTGCAGGTACTTGCTCCTTTGTTCAATCCTTTCTTCACCAAAGTCTGAAGTGAAGTCTCTTCAGCATGAGCTAGCCGTAGATGTCATAATATAGTGGCATCAGAAGAATTATTAATAACATCGGTTGTTTCAGTCATTGTACTGCCCTGAAAATAGTAAAGATTGTGATGACGAACTCGACATATCCTCAAAACTTCTACCTCAATAACTATCTTGTAGTCTTTAGACTCTAAAACCCCAACTAACAACAAATTCTTTCTAATATTTGGAACATGTTTAACATCAATCAGCGCTCTCACTACATCATCATGCATCCTGATAAAGATATTCTCTACACCAATAGTACGACAAGTTTGATCGTTGCCCATAATCACTGCACCGATATCCAGCTCCTTGTAAGTACAGAACCACGTTCGATGGGGGACAAATGTTATAGGTAACACCAGTGTCCAAAATCTAGCACGAATTATCTGTAAACAAACTTTGAGAAACTGCGGCTGATACATCTGAATCCACCTCCACATCTTTCTACAAGATCATTGGTTTTCGCCTTAGATGCAACTTCATTTTTTTCTCCTTCAGTTTCAGACAATCTTTCTTCCAATGACCAGTCTCTAAACAGAAAGCACATTGATTTTTTTCAAGACTGCGCGATGTCCCTCTTTTGAGAAGTGTCACCGCTGTCATACTTCTTTTACCAATTCTTCATTTCAGATCTGTCACTTTGGAGTGTAAGTGTCTCAACGGATTCCATCCTTATAGACTTTTTGTCACTTCAACAGAACTCGTGATTAAACAGTGTCGTAGTCACTTCACCATATTCAATGCATTATTCTGATGAACGAGTGTCATAATGAAGTTTTCTTACTCATTTGAGAGCGAATTCAACAGAAGAAACGCCTTGTTTTCATCTCCAACCTCTCCATCTAAATTTAAGAGATATGTCAACAATTTTGTAAAGTCATTCAAATGTTCATCAATAGTAACTCTCTTTTTAGCTGAAATAAGTTAAAAAGAGTCGAACAAAAAAAGGGTTATTTGAAGAAATAAATTTTAAAAAAAAAATCCTTTTTTTTTCTGAAATTTCTTTTTTTTATTTCTTTTTTTCTATTCCCAAAACTCCAAAATTGCTCTTTTTGTTTTTAAAAAACTCTCTCTTGGGCTCCCCCTCCCACGCAAGCGGAAGCAAAAAATCAAATATTTCCCTTCCCTCATCAGCTTCACGTGAGGAGAAAATTTTTTTGTGGCAAAAAAGAAAATAAATCAGTTTGATTTTCCCTGGTTAGCCTTTTATCCTTCCCCGAAATCCGAAATTCCTTCCACTGAGAAATTCCTTTACCACAAAAGGAAACTTTCCTTATCCAGCTTCTCTCCAGTGCGGACTTGCTGTCGCTGGAAGCCGAACTGCACGACTCCCGCCCCCCCCCCCCAACACAGCCCGTGGACCGCCGAAAGCAGCCGGAGTCACTGCCGGAGTGTCGGATCCGACCAGACCGCCGCAAACCGTCATCGGACTGCTGCACTTGTCGGAATCACAACCGCTTCACGCCTGAGCCACCTCCTACAACAATTCAACTGTCGGCGAACCGTGCGGGAATCTTTCTCCGGCACTGCTGCTGTCGGCAAAACACGCTGGGCCGCGTGCTGCACAAATGCCGACAATACGCTCTGCCATCGACGCCAAATCACACTTAGATCACGAGCCCCAAACTATGATTTCAATTATTATGCGAAAACGTAGAAATACAAACAATGGCAATTAAACACAAAGATTAATGTGGTTCGGCGTTACATCGATTAGCTTATGTCCTGTCCACTGGGAGATTAGCACCGGATGTAGAAAAATTTGCGTATGTAAGACATACGCAGTGCTAGGTACGTCAAGGAGGTTATTCAGAGGGTATTGGGGGATTATATCTGCGTTATACCCCCTGTATCTTCTCTATAACCTACCTATAACCTACCATTATATGAAAACAGAAGTGCAAAACTTACTATAAGGTACAAATAGATTACATGTAGGTTAAATAGAGGTTACATGGGGTATAACGCAGATATAACCCAATATCCTCTGAATAACCACGTCTTAGGCAAATTTTTCTTGGATGGAGAGGAAGAAAAACGGCTTAGAGTTACAACTCAACTCTTCTCACTTTCCGCCTCTCTTACCCTCCCACATACCCTCGAACTCTTTTTATAGTGCAAGACCAGAATATATTAGGAAATAAACTAAATAAAAGAAACAAATCAATTAAAATAAAAATCATTAAATACAACAACGAGCACCACACTTAAATATTTATTATCATTTCAAATATACCACCATTATTAGCCTTTTAAAAGTGAAGATATTTTCATTCATAGGTTTATGATACCAAAGTATTATAAATGTAAATATCAAGCTTTAGGTGTAGATATCTAAATACATAAGAATTTTTATTTTTATGTAAAATTTCTAGGTTTTTTAATTTGAAATACATCTTCTCATGCATAAATGATTGACACATTAAAATATTATATAAGATTAGATATATAAATACAAAAAAAGAATTTTGTGGCATGTATGTAAATTTCTCTCCTTTTTTTGTTAATCCTAAATTACATCTTCAATTGATGGTGCAGCTCTAATGTTAAACTTATAGAGGGTTAAATGTGCCTGATTTTTCATGCCATGCGGTGAACCAAGTTGGTGAGCCAATTGTGGCAGAACAATATACATCTGCAGCCAGTAGAAAGGCTTTGTATTTATTTTTAGATGCTGTTTTGTTATATTCTTACGTCTGAATAGTAAGCTTAGAAATTTAATTTATGCTGCTTTGTTAAACCCTTACATGTTCATATGAACTTGCTTTAAATGCGGCAATTACATACAGGCCACCCGAAACATTGCTATTTACAAAACCTCTCTTTCATCTATTTTAAACTCTCACTCAAATATCAAAATAATGAAAGTCATTTAATAAATATGTTTTAGGAAATTTACATATATACCATAGAATTCATATATATTTATATAACTAACACATAAAGATTGATATTTACCCATCATTTTGATATAACATGCCTTCGCGTAGAAAGGTGTAATTCATTTTTTTCGAAGTTATTATTGGTGTTATTTTTTTATGTGATGTTGAGAATTCGAATGTTAAGCATATAAATATAAAAGTTTGGGGGTCAAATATGTAAATACATAAGAAATTTGTCAGATATCTAAAAACAAGAGAGATTTTGACATTTAAAAAAGGTACTTTCAAAAATCAATAATCTGCCAATAGGGAATGAAGAATTTTAAAAAGTCAAATTTGAGTCCTTATCATGTGATGAATTGAATTTAAATTTGAATTTAAATTTTAATTTTTAGTCAGCTGCTTGGCATCTTTATTTTCTAAAAGTGTCACCTCAATTCTCAAGGCTTAGGGTCTGTTTGAGGCAGTTGTAGCTTATTGCATAATCTGCTGATAAGTTTATTAAAAATAATATGTTCATAAGCTAGGTGATGTGGTTATTATAAATTTTTATTTTTTTTGGAAAAGTCAAACTGCTGCCAAAAAATTGTCACCGCACCTAGATAGGTGCGACATGAAAACGTGTTTTCAACGTTTTGAAAATGCATAAGCTGCAAAACGTAGTTTCACATAAATAGTTGCGGTCTGAAAACTCTATTTTCAGCATTTTTAAAACGTCACTGCACCAAATAAGTTGCCCCAAATGGGCTCAAAACGTCACCGCACCAAATAAGTTGTCCCAAATGGGTCTTTAATAAGTGTTTTGGTAATTTGTAATGTTCCATCATCAATTTCTCTTTTATATATGAAAGTTTATGGAAATTTATTACTTGCAGCTGACCACACATTGATGCGGCCACACCATCATAGATCATACGGCAGCTCATCCGACCGTTGCTCGGACTTGCGGTCGTCATATATAACAATTACTTTTATATTAGATGACGTCAATGGGCTTCTAATGTATACGAGTTATTCAATATTTTAAATTTATTGAATTTCGTCTCTCGTTATATTTTTAATTCTTATGTATTTTTATATTTAATATCCAAATTTTATTATTTTCTTATTTAATACTTTGATACTGTTATAGAATATAAGTGTGAGAAAATGCATCACTTTTAAAATGTAATATTGGTGATATTTTTATGCTATGTTAAATGATTGCTAAAATTTTGATTATTAGATATGCAAATTCATAAAAAAATAATGATGAGAGCCAAATTTATATGCAAATCCTTCTTATTTATTCATTAGAACATTTACATACATAACACTCAACTCTTATACATTTACATATCACATCTAAACCTTGATTTTTACACAAATATCAGTTATCACTTTAACTTTTAAAAAAAAATGGAGGTGTTTTATGTAAATTTGAAGATTTTGCTGGTATACATGTAAAAAGACAATCTCGGTGTTATATCTGTAAATACATAAGACTTGGGTGGTATGAATGTAAATTTAACCCAAACTTTGTCCGTGATAAATATCCAGTTTTATCCAGAACGAAGTGCACCCCACTGCCCCTTACTTTCCTCATTTCCCCATTTCCCCATTTCCGCACCATCGCCGGCGCTGCCATCTCCCTGGCAGGTTAGAGAATCAATTCCATGTATGAAGCTTAACTTTCTCGGTTTCCTTAAGATTTTGTTTCGTCTTCTTAAAATCTGAGGTATTAAATCGGCTTTGTGAGTTTTTAAGTCTTCTTTCGCCCAAAATTTTTTATATCAGCTTTTATTCGAAGCAAAATTTTTGATAGTTTAACTTTGATCTCAATTGAGAATGTTTGATTTCTGGAAATATCTAGTTTCGTAATCTGATTTATTGGCAAAAACTGCTGGCGTTTATAGGCGTGGGATAAACTTTAGAAAATGTTGGTAGCCTTTTGATCATTGCTATTAGATGTAGGAAATTAAGCATTTAACATGAATAAAGCCTTTCTGGATTAAAATTAGTTATTGTTTAGCTTGCAGAGTTGCAGGCATTTAAATTAAGCAAGATTTACGTGCATGTCGCGCCATCCCCTCAAGTCACAGGTCCGAGGTCACTTCAATCTCAAGAAAGTATTTAGGCTGTCAAAAATCTTTCATTTTAAATTCATTGCCCAATCTTACATTTATTTGGGTAATCTCTGTCTCGTCATCATCGGCGATAAGCAGGTCATCATCATACACAACAAGTACAGTGGTGTGACATTCATGTTATCGAAAGAATATAATATGATTTGCATTGATTTAATGATATCTCATGTCCATCATAGCCTTTCTAAAATTGTCATACCAGACTCGATGAGACTCTTTTAAGTCATACAATGACTTCCTAATCCTACACACCTTGCCCACTGTCTGGACCATACTGAATCCTGGTGGCATCTTCATATATACCTCATACAGTAACTTACCATGAAGAAATGCTTTCTTTCGATCAAGTTGGTGTAACCTCCACCCACCATTTATTATTGAAGAAATCAATGTCTTCACCATGCTCATATTTGCAACTAGTGCAAATGTTTAATCATAGTCAATGCATATGTCTGACAGCATCTTTTCGCCACCAATTATGTTTTGTTTCGTTCCACATTCCCTTTTGGAGTTTGTTTCACTGTGAAGATCCACTTGCAACTAACTGTCTTTTTCCCCACTGGTGATGGCACGTCTCTTATATTCGATTTTTATCGAGAACCCTAAACTCTTCATGCATCATTGATTTTCACTTGAGATCCTTTTAGCAATCTGCCAACACTTGAGTATAGAGACAACTTCCAAAGATGTAATGAATGCTTCATTTAGAAGTGATATATTAGAATATGAAACAAAGTTAGCATTGTCATATTCCCACCCAAAAATAATTAGGAGGATGTCTCGCATTGTTGCGAAAGATCCTTAATGTTGGGTGGTTAAGAGGAGGAGGAATCATATTACCTGAAAGTTCCTAGTCGATGGTGGATGGTGTAGGTATCTCAAGGGTCGGGGAAGACCGAGACAAGAGACTAGCTGGCACAAGTGGCACTACAGGAACCGTTCCTACATTTCGCTTTCTTCTATGAGTATAAACCTTAAACTTACCTTCAGCTTGAAGTCTATTAATTCATCGTTCACTCTCCTTATTTTTTTATTCCTCAACTGATTCATCCAACATCAGAGGACAATACATTACTCTCATGTGTGCCACTCTCTCTCCATTATTACTCACGCCACCTTACCTCATATCTCTAGTATCTGACAAGTCACCGAAGAGTGAAGTCACCTCATAAGTGCAGTACGGTTCAAATTCTCTAAATGACACATTCGTGCTCACAAACTGTTCCTTGTTTATCGAGCTCCAACAGACATACTTCTTATAGGTAGCAAAATAACCTACAGACACACATTTTACATCTCTGGGATCCAACTTACCTGTTGATGATTTGTTATTCTTCACAAATTAGACATAGCCAAACACCTTCAATGGAACGATCCCGCTATTGTTTCTTCTCAACATCTGATAAGAAGACTTCTAATTCAACACCCTCGAGGGTAACTTGTTGATCCATTAAGCGGCAATCAAAATTGTTTTCCCTCATAGGTATTTTGGAGCAATCCTTTTGATAATCGTGCTCGGGTTGCCTTTAAAAGGTGTCTATATTTCCTCTCTGTTACTCAATTTTATGCCAGTATGTATGGACATGTGATTTGATGTTGTATCACTTATGCTGACAAGTATTTATCAAATGTTTTGTTGGTATATTTTGTCTCATTATCAGACATTAATACTTTCACTACTGCAACATATTGAGTCTGAATTGCTTTGTAGAAGTTTTTATAATAAGAAAACACATCACACTTATTTTTCATCAAATATAACCAAGTAACACGAGAAAGTAATCAATAAAGATTACAAAATATCGATAATCATTCATAGAATTTGTATAACAAAGTCCCCAGACATGAGAATGTATCAAGTAAAAACCATCAGAACTCCTATTCCCAAAACTGATATTAGAGCGCATAATATGCTTTCCAAACTCATAAGGATCAATGTAAATAAGCTTTTGTTTATTTTTTCATACAAAAAAAAGGATATAACTGATTCAATAAACTAAAACTAGAATATCATATGCATCTGTGATGTAGCAGTAACACATTTTCCACACTCCCCCAAGATTTCCCTACTCCAACGCTCTCTACCATGGATGTGAAAGCTGAGTCCATACCTTGTCGTACCAAGTACCAGAGCTAACTATGGCACATTCTTGTCTCAAGTGTCTAGCCTGTTCTTTTTTTCTTGGAAGATCACCTTAGTATTATCAAAACAACACATTTTAGTTTGAGAATAATGACATCTATGGATAAAAAGTTCACTATAAAAGAATGAGCATGCAAAATATTGGACAAAATTCTATAATTAATACCCCGTCACTCTACCCCTACCAACATCAAGTTGTGTTATATCATCAGCAATCGGGATGTTCTCTGGTACTATTAGAGAAGTATAAAAAGAAAACTCTCTTACAATACCTGTCACATGTTGAGATAAACCAGAATCTACTATTCAATCTGATGATCCTCTTGTGAAAATAGAGACAAGAGCATGTATATCACAAGTATTTTTGTTGGAGTGAACATAAGTGGCAATGTTATCCATTGATAATGATTGGTTGGAAACATCTTCAACCCCATCTCCTATTGCTTTCTGCTTCCTCTTCAGCAACTCTAAACATTCATGATCCTCATTGGTAAAAATCACACTTGTCTCTCTCTCTTCTACGATCATCAAATTTGTCCAGTACTCACCTTCTCAATAACCACGACCATGACCTCCACCCTATCCACGTCCATTTGTCTCTCTCCTTAGATGGCCTAGGATAGGTCTTGCTCAGATTTCCAATTTCACCATAGTTGTAGCACTTGTGAGTCTCGCCTTGGACATCTATCATATCTGAGCTTGAGGGAGCCAAAAGTGATTGCGCACTTGAAGTCTACTCGGCTCAGAGTGTAGCTTCATGCAACTCTCCTCCTGTATCGTCGCAACAATGGCCTTTGTCAGTGAAGGGATAATCGCTTGAGCTAGCCGGATTGATCTCCTTTGATCAAATGTTGGGTTCATATGGGCCAGAAATTGCATAGTCTTAATCTGTGTGAAGATCTTCCTTACTTGCACTCCAGATCGCCACAGCTCAACATCAATGAGAAGTGATCAAGATTTGCCCATTGCCGCTCCATATTTATGACATATTTCTGAATCAATCTTTTAATTTGTATCACTAGTTCTATTTCACTTTGAATCCAAAACGCCCTCATATAGTTCTCAGTCCCAGCATAAATCTTTTTTAGCTTTGCCCAGAAGTCCTTCACCTTTCGATAACATCTACTGAGGATGAAATTGACAGAACCGTCAAGTTGAGTAGTCAGGTGTAGATTAAGGCATGCCGTCCTCCACTTATTCCTCTCTACACTGTCACTCTTTGGTTAGTCCTGAACAGATATCCCACTAGTCTCTTCCCTACTAGAGCCGCCTCAATACGATGCGACCAACTCAGATACGTGATTGGTCTATCAAACTTTAGATCTACATGAGGGATATTAAGCTTCACCTGCATCAAAGTACGTGTTGAAATAGTGGTTCCTATCGAGACATTAGCTATCTGTATGAGCCCGACCAAGAACTTCAAAACTTCAGAATCTATCTTCTCAAAAATTTCACTCATTGAGCTCTCACACTATTTCCATCTCATGCCATCCTCAATCAAAAGGCAGCACCTCCCCTGTTTGAAGAGACTCTTAGTCAATTTGAAGTCTTCACTTCAGACAACAAATCTGGTTTTGCAGCCGCTTCTCTGGCTTTGCACCAAGAGCAGTATCAAACGACAAATCGCTACAAAGCATCGTCAGCCCTTTTGGCAACGTATTCGAGTCAAAGTTTATCAATGATCGGGAGACGGTGAGGTTGAGATGCTTTAGATTTGTGACTTATGACAATGAGCAGGTTCATGACACAGAGCAAGTTGTGGACGACAAATCTCTATAGAACTCCAAAATCTTTCGCCTGCTCCTCACCGCCTAGCCTTTTACCATACAACCGCAGAGGTCTCCCGATGATACTGGAGGAAGCCCAAATCACAACAAAAATAATAATATTATTGTTGAATTTTAAAGATTAAAACATGACTTGTTAAAATAGGAAATAAATGACAACAAAACAACAACACAAACATAAAGACACAACACAGACTTCAATAAGGGTTGCGGAAAGATAAAATGTCTCTTTGGGGTCGCGTTACAGCCAGAGCACCACCCAAATCCTTGGTAACGGTCACTACCTCAAACGAGTTACAGTCGAAGCACCTTCTCGGCATCGGATACAGCCCTCTGATGGGAAGATTGCTTAAAGACAACACTCAGAAATCTGTCTCATCCCAAATCTCCTTTCATAAGCAAAAACAACCCTTATATGTAAGAGGGATTAGGACTTATTTTAGGCAATGGTTTCGATTAGGAAATAGATTAAGAAAGAAGTAACATAATAGGTAAGGATTTATAATAGAAGATTTCATGGAAAAGGAAAGAAATAGAAAAGACAGACATAAAATAAATAGGCAATAAACTCGGAGAATCATATAAAAGGAAAAGAAGAGAGAGGGAAACGAAAAAGGAAAGGAGAGGAAATTTGGGCGTGGTACTATAGGAACTATAGTGCCACGTCCGTGACACTGTAGTTGCTACAGTGCTGCAACCTAGAAAAAGCTCCCACGTCGTCCGAAACCGTCGCCGTCTTCTCCCCCTATTCACAGAAGTTGCATGAACCCTTTTATGCATCAACCCGTCGACGTCTGCTCTTGCTTTCCTCCCTATGTCGAAACCCTCCTCCTATATCATTCTTCTTGATGCAGCAGCTGGCTGTAAGAGAAGAGCGGCACTATAGCAATGATTAGGGTTAGCGAGGGATAAGTGAGAGAGGAGTGGCGGCTAGGGTTAGGCTCTGATACCAAAAAGAAAGAATAGTTCAAAAATCTAAACTGCACATGCATAACCTCGGCTTAAATAGGATATTACAATGTTTTACAAATAAACCCCCAGAATTTTTACATTATTTCCTTTTTTTGAAAAGGGGACCTAAATACGGTCCAATTGTCAACAATTTTTTATGTAATAGGAAAGATTTGGGTGTTATAATTAAGGTGTTAGCTATGTAAATACATAGGAATTGGGTGTTATGTATGTAAATACCCCAAAAATAAAATTACTTTTTGGGAAAGAAACCAAATTTGCATTCTTTCACTGCTGGGGAAAAGGGTGAGCTTGAGAGAAATGATGATTGCAAGAATAGAAAAAAAAAATCAAGCTCCAAAGATAACACCAAAAGAATAAAAGATAGTTGTTTCTTGGTGATATCCACTTACATCTACGGTTGCATAGAGAGTTAAATGATCCAGTGATTTAAAGAAAATTATAAGATAAAATTTATTTGTACAACCCAAATATTTTATTTTTTTCTCACTAGATTTCTATCTCTTCATTCTTTTTATTTTTCTTTACCTCTCTTGATTATTAAAGCAAAAAATCAACAAATCCTTACCAAGAAAATATTTATGAGGAAATCATGTAAATCATTATATGTATATATAATATGGTGTAGTTTTATTTAATATAACATAGATTTGATTTCCTTCGTTTTTTCACCTCTTTGGAGTTGAATAGTACTTATTAAAGTTTGTCTGTTTTTTTTACTCTACAGTTGCTAGCCTTCACATTTACCTTCCTCTACCTCTAGAAGCCACTTCTCGCTTCTTGCTCCAGTCATCATCCTACTGTCGATTTTTATAGGCAAACACTAAAGCTCGACCTTTGATTACTCTCCTTCCTTGGTCAAGATTGTTAACCACCAAGGGCTTGATAAGCGTGCAGTCAAAGTCAGTTGTAATCTTGTTATTGACAGTTGCCTGTTCTTTAACTGAGAGAGGTGTACTTTTACCGATTAGCTCGTCGGCTTACTGCTGACCTCTTTCTCTTGATTCGAGAGAGGCCCTTGTTTCTTTCATTATGATTCACCAGGAGAAATTGAGAGGTGCAACATACGCTTTGATTTCATCTCATTTTAATAGTATCATGTGCTGGTTAGTATGAAATTATATAAAATATTAGTTTAATCTTGAGTTTGGTAGCCAACAAACTTGAAAATCAAAGTCAGATTTGTTCCAATTCCTATTCAAGATAGTCATGGATTTAAAATAACTTTGAAATCAAACTTACATTAGAGGAATATTAGGAAATTGAGCTCCATACTTTTTATGAATTTCTCACATTGAGATTAAATCTTGATGTGTTTTTTTCATAGAGTTCATCTTCCCTATTTTCACTTTCTGTCTATCAACCATGGGGAGGCTTTATATTGCCTTAGACTCTCAGTCATACATATGCCAATCATTGACATCACTTTGCTTTATTGTTCCTTTTTCCCTTGAACCTGATATAATGTTTGCTGTGATACTCTCCCATCCTTCAGATACTTTCACTTGACAAAAATTGTCTAGTGTTGCACCTCCAAAATCACCAATAATAAATTTAATAGTTGTGACAGCTATTTTGGTGTTTGGCATCTTGTATATGGTATCATCTTTACTTTCTCATGCTATCATTGTTGTATTCTTGGTTACTTACTAAGAATTATTGCAAAAGTTGAGATGTAATCTTCTTCACATGTTTCCCTATCGGTACCAATCTCTTCTTCAAGCTAGAAATGTGCTTGACATTTTAAAGCTTCCACATTATCTTATTATCAATCTTGATTTTCATATCATCAGCTTGCATCATTCTCAAGAGCTTACTATTACCAAGATAAACTCTTCATGCAATCCCCTGCATGCAAAATAAGTAATGTTGAACTCTTTTTGCTGTGTAAAATGAAACCATGCAATTTTAAGATCCAGATCTCAATGGGATTTTTTTATTTAAGAACTAGTGCATCATAAATCTCTTCACTTGTTGTGTTTTTATATACATCCATCAAATTTGAATTTTGCGCACCCTTCTCATATGGACAAACCCTTTTTGTGTGGCTAGTCTTGCCATTTTGCCAACAAATATCGCTGCAAACTTTAGATTGACTTCTTTGCCAAGATAAAAATCTGTTATTACTGAATACGATTGTCGTCAACCGCTTTTTCCTTAATCGAGGGAGGTGCATTGTTGCCAATATTTGACCTTAGATTCTAAATCATTGTGCTCTCCGGTTTACCCCTTCTCTCTCTATCAAACAGAGTGAGATCCTTATTCCCTTCGATGGCATCCACGAGAAAAAACTCGATATAATGGAGCTTCACTAGGTTGGCTGAATTTGATCCTGAGTTTAATAGTTACCAAATTTAAAAATCAAAATAAAATTCAATCCAATTCTCATTCAAGAGTTTTATTGATTTAAAATTGCTTTTACATCAAACTTGTAGGAGATAAAACATGAGAAATTGACCTCCAAACATCTTAATATTCACTTCCCTACTTTCTGAAATGTTAGCACATTGTTGTTTTAGACCTTTTTTTTACTTGTAAAATTGCTATTTATGCTTTCCTCAAACTCTTCAGTGATAGACAGAAATTGGTTGTAAGAGAAGCATGGAGAATATAACAGCAAGTGAGCTTGCTGGATTTGGAGTTGGTGCTTTGCTTGTGTGTGCCACAATCTGTGCTCCAAAAGTGGATGCTTTTATCTCAGCTTCTCAAAGAAAGTTGGTAACCCAATCTCTTTCAGATTTAAGTAGCTTTTTTTTTATTATTATTAAGGGCCCGTTTGGCATCAATTTTATCTTTTATTTTTAATTTTTAATTTTTTTCATTTTTTTTAAAAACGTGTTTGTTTATGTATTTTTTGCATGTTTTTATTTTGTCTTTAAATATACTCAAAATATTTTATTTGTGTTTTGAGTGTTCTTAAAATAGTCATTACAACTAAACATGGTTTATTTTAAATCAAAATATAAATAAAATAAAATTATCAATAAACAAGGGCGGGCCTAGATTCAGCTCATTAAATAATCAATTATCAATAAACAATTAAATTCCCCACCCCCCCATAAATGAATCCTTTTGTCTAATATTTAAGAAAAAAATCAGAAATATTGAGAAGAAGTGTTTGAATTAAATCCTAATAAAGGAATTATTTTATTCTTTCTGAAATTTTAATTTATTTATATAATAAATTTATTCTTCCTCAAGAAAATGGCTGGTTTTGCTGACCTTAAAAGATTTAAGGAAAGATTTGTTTATGTTTTAGGCTAACTCAGATGCACCCCATACCTAACCCTAAATAGCTTTTGTGCCTTAAACTAACCTGTGGTTACTTTGAAGTGTATATATATAAACATAAGGATTGGCCGAAGGGCAGACCCCCAACCAATCTAATGTGCAAATTTGATTCCTGTTTGGTCGAGGACGTGAAACTGCCACCAACTCACCTACACCCGGTCATCTCTCATGCGTCTATAATTCGAGTACCAGGTTGTACACCCGGGGGGAATCGAATCCCAAACCAGAGGGGACTTACAACTGACAAACAAATTGCCACACCCAATATATATATATATATATATATATATA
>NW_018164593.1:977548-987629 GCF_001263595.1 Phalaenopsis equestris
AACTCCAAAATTTCTTTTATTTTTTTTGGATTTTTTATTCTATTCTCCCAAAATTTCTAATTTTTTTTGGATTTTTTATTCTATTCTCATTATTTAGATTATTTTCAGCGATACAAACTAAATTGCTCAAAAATAGGGGGCAACTAATACATCATCAACTAGTTTTATCATTTGGCATGAATTACAAGACAGTTGGCATGGATTTCGAGGCATTTTTAAGCAAAAAAAAATTTTATGGTTCAAATTAAAAATGACTGCTTCTCCAATTTTAACAAATTCATTGTCAAACAAACCGTCTCAACAAGAGAAACCTGATGATATCCAAATTGGTCCAATCCGAGTCCAATCAAGCTCGTATCAAATCATTGAATCACATTTTGATACTTTGAATAGTTAGTTGGATGGTCAAATGAACTCTAAATGTGGCATATTTATAGTCAAGTCGAGTGTGTGGACGAGAGGAATCTAATGAGCCTAAGATCACCCTACCATGAGATCATTAAAGTCATCAGGTCATAAAAAATTCTATTTCAAAGGAAATTAATTTTGGTCATGAATTGCCCCTCCTCTAGAGACTATAATTAGACCCACTCTCTTCACTTGAGAGGGAATGTGTAAAATGAAGAAGAAGAGAATGAGCATAATTTCAGTGTTGTTCTAGATTGAATAGTAAGTAATACCTTTTGACCTTCGTAGTTGTCGATCACCGTCAACCACAACTCGTCGGCCACCATCAACCACCACCCACTAGCTGTCATAAATACCTCTTGTTGCCTCCTACTCGCCATTGTTGGTGGACTCTGTTGAGTAACATAGTATCATGTTGAAAAACTAAGGATTCAATTAAGTAACAAAGAACTCTGTTAAGTAATGAGGTATCACAAACACTGCAGAACGACGTACCTCGAACACAATGTATAAACATGTTGATAACACCCAATAGCAATTGTTCTCAAGCGATGTATACTGCGCATGGACAAAAATATACTTGGCGTAACTTTGCAATCCTTTCCTGTTGTGGTATAATGTTGTATCTTTGTACTTGTGAATTTATAGTGAATCATTTTGATTGAGTTAGGCCCTGTAACTTTTTTCCTTGTTGTGTTTTTCATGTAAAAAGTACAAGTCTATTCTCCTGTTATTTTGTTTATTATATGTGTGCTTTTGAATTTTCGTGCAACGTTGAGACATTAAATGTATTATTCTATTATCGTGTTAAATTTATTATTCAATCACTATGAATTTTCCAACACACAAATTTATTATTAGCACTGTCATTAACTAATTGATTCTTAAGTAGATCTCACGTCCTCATAAGTTCAAGCATCTTCTTTAATATATTGATTCTCACCAACTCCCAAAGCAGAATGCCCCATTATAACTAGTCTTGTGTCCTCCTAATCCGTGACCAGCTTCATGCTTATTTATTTCAAATTTGGCGTCATGCCCTACTTGCACTAATAAACTATGTGCCATTTACAAACATACCATCCTATTACAATGTATTCATATATTGAATATCTAACTTATTTTTTATATTATTGCCATGATCAAATCTTTCATATTACCTCCAAAATATCAATATATATATATATATATATAAATAGTCAGAGGCTATTATACGAGCCTCCAACCACTCTTAATGTGCCTAACAATTCGAGCACCACCTCCTGAAGGTCAAACTGTGTCAGAGAGGAATTGTACGCCCGACCTGAGGGGTCTTACACCAATAATGCCAACCAACGGGCCGAAGTAGCGGCACGACACATTTATATGAAGTTTAAGTAATACCTGAGAATTGAGGGGTATTTATGTAAATCTTTCATAAAATATTTGAGATAAATATATATATATTCTTAAAAATAAAAATAAAAAAATATTATTAACTCAGTTCATGATAAGTAGCTCAGAAGTCAAAAACATCCTTCTAATATGACTTCCTATTCCGCTTAGATAACATAAACAAAATAATATAAATTAATAAAAGCATCCTTTAAAACAAACCCTTACGTGGATTTGGTTAAAGGAATCAATGCTCTCGTTAAGTAGGAAATCAAGCTGTTAAACAAAAAGGGTACATTTACATGCATGCCACCCTATTCTTATGTATTTACACTTCTAACCCTTGAACTTTTCTTTTTATATCTACACAACCTAAATGCTTCATATCACATCGAAAATATCATTAAAAAAAGTAAAATACATATTTTCGTCATGAATAATGGGGCATATATGTAAAGGTTAAAGTTTAGGTGTTAGATATGTAAATACATAGGAATTGTGTGGTATGTAGGGTTGTAAACGAGCTGAGCTTGAGTGAGCTCAGGTTTGGCTCGTTCAAAATAGCTCGTGTTCGAAATCGGCTCGTGAACAGTGTGTTCATGTTCGGCTCAATTTAAAAATTCATGTTCGTGTTCGGCTCGTGTTCGGCTCGAAATTGGCTCGTTAAACTTAAATTGAGAAAAATAGTTATAAAATGTGGGATTCGAACCTGGAACAAATATACATTTTCATCATGAATAATGGGGCATATATGTAAAGGTTAAAGTTTAGGTGTTAGATATGTAAATACATAGGAATTGTGTGGTATGTATGTAAATCATCCAAATCAAAAAACAAAAAGTGAACGTCAACTATTCTGTTAGAGAGAAAAAAAACGATGAAAATCAATTATTCTGCTGAACAACTCTCTAAAGTATAATTTATCTATAATTAATGCTTGTAATAAAGTAAAATATATTGGTTTAACTTGTAAAAAAAACATTTATAAAACATTTAGTAAATTTTAAACAATAAACGCTGCCTTCGGTTGTGTAAAACAATAATCATTCAAAAAATTATTATAATAAAATAATAAAATAATGAGAAATCATGTAATAAAAGCAAATGAGATATAATTTTTAAAAACTTTAAATAAGCCTGTGCTTAGATTGTTAATCTTTAGTGTTGTTGGCAAATGAGATATAATTTTTAAAAACTTTAAATAAGTCTGTGCTTAGATTGTTAAGTTGTGTGTCGGAAAATTCACGGCGGTAGAGTGATATTTTAATGTGTTAGTATTGTACGAAGATCCAGCTCACACGTGAATAAAAGATGAGTAGCAGTAGAATAAGGCAATAAGATTTTTTATCTGGAAAGCCCTGGGAAGGGAAAAATTATGGGGTTAAATTAGACTATAAATTTGTTAAATTTGAAATTCATTTTATCTTTCGATTGACGATCCAAAGCCTCTAATTATGCATCAATGGCTTTATCTGGATTTGATCGGACCCGGATTGACCCAACTTTAGTATCATTGGGTTCACATTGTCACGACGGCCGGTTTGACTATAAGCTTGTTAAAATCAAGACCCTAGTTCCCCTTAAATTTGAATCTTAAATGTTTATTTTTTAAAAATATCTCGAGATTCATGCTAGATAAAACAAATTTCTTGACTACACATAGAATATATTTTAAATAAATCTTATATTAATAATATTAAACAAGCTACTCCTGAGTCAACAAAGCGAGTTGAGACAAGCTTAAGCTTGGCTCGTTCGCTTATCGAGCGCTATTTATCGACCAGAATTTGAGCAGACTCACGAGTGGACTTGACTCGTCTCACTGACAACACTAATAATAGATATCTGCAGTGTTATCTCCAAATTGTAAGTAAACTATTTCCTTAAACTCTAAGCTATAATAGAGTTAACCTAATCATCATCTACTTTTCGTGCATAGATAAGATGATATATATGTAATAAATTAAAATTTATGTGTTAGATATGCAAAATGCATTTGACAAAAAGAAAATAAGATTCCAGAAAGCTTCAATCAAAGGTGAAGACAGATGTCATAACCACTAAGGAAGTTTGTTCCAATTAAAATACTATAGTCTGCCCCTTTGTGAATGAGTTGGCAGAGCAATAAAGATATAAAGCTTTCTTATGCGTGCTTGAGATGCTCTTAGGAGTTTTTGAGCATTATTTTATCATATTAGACCGCATTACATTTTTGACAAAACAAAGGATGTAAATATTCAACATAATCCTCACAATTTAACATATTAAAAAGGGGGTTTAGATACACAACACACAAGTATTATATATTTATATATTTAGTATCTAAACTTTGATAATTACATTCATTAAGGTCGATATTTTGATAATCATGATTTTAGTGCAAACAGAAGGCACCAAAAACATGAATGACAATAGGATCACAAATCTTCACGAATCTCAAGAGCAATTGGATTTAACGTTGCGTCCGTGGACTAATATGTGTGGCGCACCAACGTTGGCCGATCAAAAATCACGGCGAGTTTAATAAAGACAAAGGGTAAATAATGTTTCTTCAAAAAAGAGTGGCATTTACATACATAACACGCAGTTCTTATGTATTTACATGTCCACCACTTAAACTGCCATATTTACATGTGTAGTACTTAAATCTTTAATATCATGTCATAAATACTACTATTACTTATTTTTTAAAAGTAAAACACATAATTTTTAATGTATAGATTTATCATGCCAAAGAATTATGCATGTAAATAAGAAAGTTTAACTATAAGATTCGTAAACACATAAGAATTGTGTGTTATGGTTGTCTTTTGGATCATGTGCTTAGTATTAGACCCCATTTTGTTAAATTAGTAGCACAAGACGAGTACCAATCAAAAAGAAATTTTATTAATTTATTCGAGATTTCATTTTCAATTCCCACATCTTTTTCAAGACTTGAAGATAAAATCCGTTTATGAAACTTCTGACTTCGATAACCACTCAACTGAGGTGCGATCTTAACTTCTAATCTAACCACAGTATCGAGGATAGTGTGGTTAGAGCTAAAGTAAGAACATATTCATTTTCTCAAACTTGTTGGCTTTCAGCATCTTTCAGGAAAAAAAAACAATGGAGATTGCAACTAGGCTGAAGAAAACAAAGCATTAGGCAATAACCAAACTTTCTCCACTATAAAATTCTAATCTCATGGATTATGATTGAAAGCCAAAAAGAATTCAGAAGTTGCTTTCTTTCAAATGTATGCATTAAAACGACAACTGTCTAAGCCCACTGAATTTGCATGCCAGTTAAGCAGAGAAAAGGCTTGATTCAATTGGCGGAAAGTCTGATGAGAGCATATCAGAATTTCTTTTCTAGGTTTCTGAAAGTGAGAATTCTCTTCCCCAAAGTCCTCCACTAAAGTTCTGAAAAGGAAATGCAGAAGAGCAGCAATGTAGAAGAAAAGGTGGAGGTGAAGAAGAGGACAAAATGGAATCCATCTGAGTACATAATCCACCAAAGATGTTGACATAATGATAGTGATTAATGAACATTATTGATGGAGAATTATGGAGATTTCAACCCTTTTTGACAATATAAGGTGGAATCCAAAGGTGGTAAAGCTTCACTTATCACATTTGAAAAGTTGTGGTGGAAAAGCTATGTTGTAAATTCCTTATAATGCAAGCAATCATTTTTTTCAATTGCAGATGAAAAGAAATGAAGAACAAGCTATAAAAAATGAAACTTTATGGAAAAATCCATATATTTAGCTATGTGAGTAACAATCAATATGAAAAAAAAAGCATCTTTTCATTGAAGAGATGAATAAGAACTGCACAGGAATACAAACAATACAAGAATTGCCAACTATTATTCTGCACTTGAAACTACTTTGAGGTTCTTAACTTTGTTCTACCCAGATCTAACTCTCTTAAGACCAGCCTTCCCATCAGACCTCAAAGTTCCGGAGGAGTCGCCGTTCGAAGAGTCCTCCAATGACTTCGAAAAGGAGGTGGAGAGGTCGGCGTAGAGATCGACGACCCTCCGGATATTATTGTTGAGCTCTCGGATAAGCCGCACGTTGCGGCTGAGGTTGTCAGGTATCTTCGACTCATGGTTCTGATTAATCTCATTTATTAGAAGGCGGTTTTGATCGAGTATGGTCTGCACCTGCCCAAAACTGTTGTTGAAGTGCTGAAGAACTTTGCTGTCCACCAAATTTCTGTTGCTGAGGCCTGAGAAAGTATCCCCTTCCATGCCTTCTGATATGGTATCCTCTATGCCTTTGTCGAGCCTGCAGAAAGGTTGTATATAGGAAGAATAGAACAAGAAGATATGAGATTAGCTGAGAAGCAGAATTCAGTTTGTTTTAGGGCTGATTTCGTTTATTGATGATATGAAGCATGTTTTAGAAAGTGATGATTTAGTTTCTTTTTTTTCCACTGATTTTATGAAATGAAATCAGAACATTGGAGGAGTTTTGGAATGTGTTTGCAGAGATTTGAACAATACGGACCTCTTATCAAATCGAACTAAATGCTTGAATCTAGATAATTTTAAGCCTGAGAAACAGAGAGGGGCGGATGGGGGAGAGAGAGAGAGAGAGATTAACAAGAATTGAGAGGCGTAAGAGAAAGCGAGATTGCCATGGCTTTATTAAATGAGAAAGAAGAAGATGATTGATGACAAGAAGGTTCCTTCAAATTCACAAAAGTTGATCAAATTGGATAAAGGGGGATGATATCCCCCGGCGTCTAGGTTAAAACCTCTACAGGAGTCCCAAACTCTATGAAGAACAATACAAATGAGGCTAAAATACCCATAGAAAAAAGATAATAAAAGCAATGGAGAAGAAATGTTTGCTGTAGACGAAATCATCTGGAATGAGGAAGACGAAGAAAGAATAGTAGTGTAGAAATGAGTAAAAAGATGAAATTTAAGAAGGAAGATAACAGAATTTAAAAAAAAAACTAAAAACTGGATTTTGATGAGAAAAATCAAGGTAATCTATGGCAGCAATGAAGAGAAGTTTCTGAAAAAGATCGAAAGGCACTGTTACTCAGCCAGATCGCCAATCCCAAAAGCAAGAAAATAAATAAATTAAAGTTAAAGGCCTGTATATCAAATTCCAATGTACTCTTTAAACAAAACAATAACTTAAATTTCTGAAACTTTTTCTGATTTCTCGTCTCTTACCTCTGAAATCTAGAACATATATCCTGAAATCGAATGCAGATAGAACCACCGGAAGCACAGAGAGAGAGAGAGAGAGAGAGAGAGAGAGAGATGAAGAAAACGCAGGAACCCTCACTCCCTAGACCGAAAGCAGCGATTGTTCCTTAAAACCTGTAATATAGGGGCGATTTGACAGCCACACTTTGAAAAGTCTATCTCTCTCTCTCCATAATTTGATACAGAATGGATGGCTTCTGAATAATTTAGAGAAATTTCAAGGAATGTAAAACTGTAAATGGTGATTAACGCAGAGTTTTGAATACTGCAAATTCCCAGCTTTCCGGAAGAAGAAAAATTTACTCTTTTGAATAAATTTACAAGGATCAAATCTCAAAGTTTAATTTTTTTTCTTTAAAAAAAAAAGACAAATTTACTTGGCTTCCGAGTTGATGCAGAAGTTCCAAAATATCTCCAAGATTTTATCAATGTTGACTGGATCTATCGATCTGATATAAGGATTTGGTCCTTCGAATTGATTCAGTTCATCTCCTATAATCAGGGGATTAATGCGGGGTTAAGATAAGATTTTATTTCCTAATGAGTGGGAGGGTCCAGATTTGATATTCTGCCTCATATCGCGTGGGCCTAATTAAGGCTTCCTGAGCCGGCAAGTGGCCTTGGAATTTGCGGCCACTCCAACAGATTCGCCTTTGGTGATTGCATCATTTGTCCTTTCTGAAGTAATTAAGATTAACTTAATTAAATCTTATCCTTAATTTTTATATGTGATGATGGGAACTTATGGAGATGGAGATATTATTAAATTTAATTTGCTGAGATATTAATTATGTATTAGTTGGAGGGTGATGAAAGGTTAATCAAAGATTTTTGTATATGGAGTCTTTGAAACACAATGGATCAAATTGCTTTTGATTATAAGGTATTTTGATTCGATATATGTTTTTAGTCATGGTTTTTTTTTTTTTTAATTTATTGATATGATAAAATGACTTGTGGAAGTAATCTATGAATATTTTTCGAGCATTTATGCGTCATCAAGAATTTTTATTAATTGGCATGAATTACAATTTATTTTTTGAAAAAAAAATATTTTTATTCAAATTAAAAAATTATCTAAACCTCTCATTTCGACAAGCTTATGGTCTTACTAACTGTCTTGACAAGGTGAATCCAATGACATCAAAATTGGTTCAAGCTGAGTCCTATCAAGCCTCAATTAAGTTATTGAACAACAATTGAAGGTTTTGGATAGTTAATTAGAGAGTCAAATGAACTCTAAATTTGATGTGTCCATTGTCAAATTAATTGTCTCGACAAAAGCAATCCAACAAACCCAAGTTCATTGAATTGTGTGGTCATTAAAGCCCTCAAATCATCACAAAAAATTCTTATAATCAAGGGGAATCAATGTGAGTCATTTGATTGGGTGGTTACGAATGTTATTGACTGAGCTAGACCCCAAGACTTATTCTCTTTTCAGGATTTTTTCATATAAAAAATTTTGATGTCTTTATTACAACTTTTTTTTTTATTTATGTGTGTGTGTTAGATGTTTGTGCAATGCTAAAATATGAAATTATCACTCTGCCGTCGTGAATCTTCCGACACGTAACAAACATATTGATAACGAGTGAGTGGGAAATCATCTTAAAAAATATTTTGATTAACCTATAAAATAAGTTTTACATATTTTTAAAATATTTATTAAATTTTCTTAATCAATTAAATCTTTCATTTTTTTATTAAAGAAGTTATCTCAGGAGCACTGTCAAAAATTTTGTACCTATAAAGTACAACAAATTTCATTTCTTTTTTCATTTTTTTTTTATTGTGCACACATATAATGTATTTCTAGCTAGTACCATAAATAGGTGACTCCTAATAGACTTAACATTTTCTTTCATTTAAATTAAATATAATTCATTTCAACCATTTGAAACTATTTATTAGCTTTTTAAACAATATAAAAGATGAAATAATGTAAATCCTTGTCTAAGTTCTTTCATTTCTTTTCTTTCAAATATTAAATAACTTTTGAGCTTTTAATGTATACTTACAAATGAAATATTTTTAAAATAAATGAAACTAAATTTATTGAATCAAACATAATAATTATTCATTTTAACCTTTAGAAGTCCCCTTTATAATTTTATTCCTCCACTTAATCACTTTGTTGATGCTCTACCAATTTGTTATTGTTATTTAATCAAAAACTAAATTATTTTTCAAATAAATATTAATTTAACTATAAAATTATTGTCTTAAAAAATAAAATATATATATATAAAAATGACTTATCTCATTTTAGTGTTATCTATTGTTTAATTGTAAATTCTTAATATTGATTTCCAATCTAGCATTAGTGTTTAATGAATTTTTAAATTAAATTAATTGTCTTCAACATAAAAATTAAAACCTCCTCTCCTCTTCAATGTATTTGTTCCTTACTCCTCTTTATGAAGCACAATTTTTTAATCTATGGCATTTGTCAAAAATTAGTATAGGATATAAAGTAACATCTAACTTAAATATTTTTGAATTAAGATTAGCTCTAATCCTTACCTCAATTATCTCTATCTCCTCTTTATAAAATCCACTATTTAATGCCCTAGTTAATCTTTGAATCGAATCTATTTCGAACTATTATTCAATTCATAATATTAATATTAATATAAAATTAAAAATTAAAAATAAAATCTTTAACGTATAATATAAAAACCCTAATCTTGTCTTATTAGCTCGGTTCGACCCTTTCTCCCACACAAAGTTGCTCTTCTTCTTCTCCTCTTATCCATCTTAGTGTCAAGTCACCCACACACACATGTCATACTCACCAGATCCGCCCCAAGTCACACCTGGATCGACCCCGTGTATCTTTTGACAAGCACCCTACTAGCGGCCTCTCGCAAGTAGCATTGTGTCCTTTGCGCTGAGCGCACATGATTTCCTTCTTTGTCTTTGAGATAGAGCGTCATTTCTTACTCTTCCTCCCTCTTACTCTATTTCATCTATTATGTTTCGACTCATGACGTTCTTCTCCTATTTAGAACCGTGGAGACGGTTGCCCCACTAAAATCGACCTAACATGAAATTTTCATTATATATATATATATATATA
>NW_018164593.1:987868-988232 GCF_001263595.1 Phalaenopsis equestris
ATTATATATATATATATATATATATATATATATATATATATATATAGAGAGAGAGAGAGAGAGAGAGAGAGAGAGAGAGAGTTATTACATATAACTCCTCTCCAATTATCATATGCAATCACCATGTTCCAACCCTATGATAGCAATTCAAATTCACCAACATCAAACATATTTTGCAAAAAATTGATGAATCAAATCTCTTTTGGCAGATCAATGAATATACAACTAGAAAAGAGTGATTTAAAATGATGTGAATCAGGCGGCTTGACTTCTGCCTTCTACCATATAATCAAGAAAAAAAATCTAAATACCTAATAATACATATTTCATTTTTTTTCTTTTGGCGTCACCCCTTAGAATATAT